>NW_027422200.1:0-241694 GCF_037893015.1 Macrotis lagotis | reverse complement strand
AAAAGGCTAAAGCACGACAACGCAAGGCTACGCAATGCACGGAAGGCAAGCAAAGAGTAACGGAAGGCAAGGAAGGCCAGGGAAAGCAAGGCAAGGCAAGGGTAACGGAAGGAAACGCACGGCAAGGGGAAACAAGGCTAAGGCACGACAACGCACGGCTAGGCAATGCACGGCAAGGCAAGGAAAGGGTAACGCAAGGCAAGGCACGGTGAGGCAAGGCAAGGCTAATGCACGACAACGCACGGCTAGGCAATGCACGGCAAGGCAAGGAAAGGGTAACGCACGGGAAGGCACGGTCAGACGAGGCAAGGCTAAGGCACGACAACGCAAGGCTAGGCAATGCACGGAAGGCAAGCAAAGAGTAACGGAAGGCAAGGAAGGCAAGGGAAAGCAAGGCAAGGCAAGGGTAACGGAAGGAAACGCACGGCAAGGGGAAACAAGGCTAAGGCACGACAACGCACGGCTAGGCAATGCACGGCAAGGCAAGGAAAGGCTAACGCAAGGCAAGGCACGGTCAGGCGAGGCAAGGCTAAGGCACGACAACGCAAGGCTAGGCAATGCACGGAAGGCAAGCAAAGAGGAACGGAAGGCAAGGAAGGCAAGGGAAAGCAAGGCAAGGCAAGGGTAACGGAAGGAAACGCACGGCAAGGGGAAACAAGGCTAAGGCACGACAACGCACGGCTAGGCAATGCACGGCAAGGCAAGGAAAGGGTAACGCAAGGGAAGGCACGGTCAGACGAGGCAAGGCTAAGGCACGACAACGCAAGGCTAGGCAATGCACGGAAGGCAAGCAAAGAGTAACGGAAGGCAAGGAAGGCAAGGGAAAGCAAGGCAAGGCAAGGGTAACAGAAGGAACGGCTCGGCAAGGGGAAACAAGGCTAAGGGACGGCAACGCACGGCTAGGCAATGCACGGCCAGCCAAGGAAAGGGTAACGCAAGGCAAGGCACGGTCAGGCAAGGCAAGGCTAATGCACGACAACGCAAGGCTAGGCAGTGCACGGTAAGGCAAGGAAAGAGTAACGGAAGGAAAGGAAGGCAAGGCAAATCCAGGCAAGGCAAGTGTAACAAAAGGCACGGCACGGCAAGGGGAAACAAGGCTAAGGCACGACAACGCACGGCTAGGCAATGCACGGCAAGGCAAGGAAAGGCTAACGCAAGGCAAGGCACGGTCAGGCGAGGCAAGGCTAAGGCACGACAACGCAAGGCTAGGCAATGCACGGAAGGCAAGCAAAGAGGAACGGAAGGCAAGGAACGCAAGGGAAAGCAAGGCAAGGCAAGGGTAACGGAAGGAAACGCACGGCAAGGGGAAACAAGGCTAAGGCACGACAACGCACGGCTAGGCAATGCACGGCAAGGCAAGGAAAGGGTAACGCAAGGCAAGGCACGGTGAGGCAAGGCAAGGCTAATGCACGACAACGCACTGCTAGGCAATGCACGGCAAGGCAAGGAAAGGGTAACGCAAGGGAAGGCACGGTCAGGCGAGGCAAGGCTAAGGCACGACAACGCAAGGCTAGGCAATGCACGGAAGGCAAGCAAAGAGTAACGGAAGGCAAGGAAGGCAAGGGAAAGCAAGGGAAGGCAAGGGTAACAGAAGGAACGGCTCGGCAAGGGCAAACAAGGCTAAGGGACGGCAACGCACGGCTAGGCAATGCACGGCCAGGCAAGGAAAGGGTAACGCAAGGCAAGGCACGGTCAGGAAAGGCAAGGCTAATGCACGACAACGCAAGGCTAGGCAGTGCACGGTAAGGCAAGGAAAGAGTAACGGAAGGAAAGGAAGGCAAGGCAAATCCAGGCAAGGCAAATGTAACAAAAGGCACGGCACGGCAAGGGGAAACATATCTAAGGCACGACAACGCACGGCTAGACAATGCACGGCAAGGCAAGGAATGGCTAACGCAAGGCAAGGCACGGTCAGGCGAGGCAAGGCTAAGGCACGACAACGCAAGGCTAGGCAATGCACGGAAGGCAAGCAAAGAGTAACGGAAGGCAAGGAAGGCAAGGGAAAGCAAGGCAAGGCAAGGGTAACGGAAGGAAACGCACGGCAAAGGGAAACAAGGCTAAGGCACGACAACGCACGGCTAGGCAATGCACGGCAAGGCAAGGAAAGGGTAACGCAAGGCAAGGCACGGTGAGGCAAGGCAAGGCTAATGCACGACAACGCACGGCTAGGCAATGCACGGCAAGGCAAGGAAAGGTTAACGCAAGGGAAGGCACGGTCAGACGAGGCAAGGCTAAGGCACGACAACGCAAGGCTAGGCAATGCACGGAAGGCAAGCAAAGAGTAACGGAAGGCAAGGAAGACAAGGGAAAGCAAGGCAAGGCAAGGGTAACAGAAGGAACGGCTCGGCAAGGGGAAACAAGGCTAAGGGACGGCAACGCACGGCTAGGCAATGCACGGCCAGCCAAGGAAAGGGTAACGCAAGGCAAGGCACGGTCAGGCGAGGCAAGGCTAATGCACGACAACGCAAGGCTAGGCAATGCACGGTAAGGCAAGGAAAGAGAAACGGAAGGAAAGGAAGGCAAGGCAAATCCAGGCAAGGCAAGTGTAACAAAAGGCACGGCACGGCAAGGGGAAACAAGGCTAAGGCACGACAACGCACGGCTAGGCAATGCACGGCAAGGCAAGGAAAGGGTAACGCAAGGCAAGGCACGGTGAGGCAAGGCAAGGCTAATGCACGACAACGCACGGCTAGGCAATGCACGGCAAGGCAAGGAAAGGCTAACGCAAGGCAAGGCACGGTCAGGCGAGGCAAGGCTAAGGCACGACAACGCAAGGCTAGGCAATGCACGGAAGGCAAGCAAAGAGTAACGGAAGGCAAGGAATGCAAGGCAAAGCAAGGCAACGCAAGCAAGGCTATGGCAAGGTGAAAAAAGGCTAAGGCACGACAAAGCAAGGCTAGGCAATGCACGGAAGGCAAGCAAAGAGTAACGGAAGGCAAGGAAGGCAAGGCAAAGCAAGGCAACGCAAGCAAGGCTATAGCAAGGTGAAACAAGGCTAAGGCACGACAACGCACGGCTAGGCAATGCACGGCAAGGCAAGGAAAGGGTAACGCAAGGCAAGGCACGGTCAGGCAAGGCAAGGCTAATGCACGACAACGCACGGCTAGGCAATGCACGGCAAGGCAAGGAAAGGGTAACGCAAGGCAAGGCACGGTCAGGCGAGGCAAGGCTAATGCACGACAACGCACGGCTAGGCAATGCACGGCCAGCCAAGGAAAAGGGTAACGCAAGGAAGGCACGGTCAGACGAGGCAAGGCTAAGGCACGACAACGCAAGGCTAGGCAATGCACGGAAGGCAAGCAAAGAGTAACGGAAGGCAAGGAAGGCAAGGGAAAGCAAGGCAAGGCAAGGGTAACAGAAGGAACGGCTCGGCAAGGGGAAACAAGGCTAAGGGACGGCAACGCACGGCTAGGCAATGCACGGCCAGCCAAGGAAAGGGTAACGCAAGGCAAGGCACGGTCAGGTGAGGCAAGGCTAATGCACGACAATGCAAGGCTAGACAGTGCACGGTAAGGCAAGGAAAGAGAAACGGAAGGAAAGGAAGGCAAGGCAAAGCCAGGCAAGGCAAGTGTAACAAAAGGCATGGCACGGCAAGGGGAAACAAGGCTAAGGCACGACAACGCACGGCTAGGCAATGCACGGCAAGGCAAGGAAAGGGTAACGCAAGGCAAGGCACGGTGAGGCAAGGCAAGGCTAATGCACGACAACGCACGGCTGGGCAATGCACGGCAAGGCAAGGAAAGGCTAACGCAAGGCAAGGCACTGTCAGGCGAGGGAAGGCTAATGCACGACAACGCAAGGCTAGGCAGTGCACGGCTAGGCAGGGAAAGAGTAACGGAAGGAAAGGAAGGCAAGGCAAAGCAAGGCAAGGCAAGTGTAACAAAAGGCACGGCACGGCAAGGGGAAACAAGGCGAAGGGACGGCAACGCACGGCTAGGCAATGCACGGCCAGGCAAGGAAAGTCTAACGCAAGGCAAGGCACGGTGAGGCAAGGCAAGGCTAATGCACGACAATACAAGGCTAGGCAATGCACGGAAGGCAAGCAAAGAGTAACGGAAGGCAAGGAATGCAAGGCAAAGCAAGGCAACGCAAGCAAGGCTATGGCAAGGTGAAAAAAGGCTAAGGCACGACAAAGCAAGGCTAGGCAATGCACGGAAGGCAAGCAAAGAGTAACGGAAGGCAAGGAAGGCAAGGCAAAGCAAGGCAACGCAAGCAAGGCTACAGCAAGGTGAAACAAGGCTAAGGCACGACAACGCACGTCTAGGCAATGCACGGCAAGGCAAGGAAAGGGTAACGCAAGGCAAGGCACGGTCAGGCAAGGCAAGGCTAATGCACGACAACGCACGGCTAGGCAATGCACGGCAAGGCAAGGAAAGGGTAACGCAAGGCAAGGCACGGTCAGGCGAGGCAAGGCTAAGGAACGACAACGCAAGGCTAGGCAGTGCACGGAAGGCAAGCAAAGAGTAACGGAAGGCAAGGAATGCAAGGAAAAGCAAGGCAACGCAAGCAAGGCTATGGCAAGGTGAAAAAAGGCTAAAGCACGACAACGCAAGGCTACGCAATGCACGGAAGGCAAGCAAAGAGTAACGGAAGGCAAGGAAGGCCAGGGAAAGCAAGGCAAGGCAAGGGTAACGGAAGGAAACGCACGGCAAGGGGAAACAAGGCTAAGGCACGACAACGCACGGCTAGGCAATGAACGGCAAGGCAAGGAAAGGGTAACGCAAGGCAAGGCACGGTGAGGCAAGGCAAGGCTAATACACGACAACGCACGGCTAGGCAATGCACGGCAAGGCAAGGAAAGGGTAACGCAAGGGAAGGCACGGTCAGACGAGGCAAGGCTAAGGCACGACAACGCAAGGCTAGGCAATGCACGGAAGGCAAGCAAAGAGTAACGGAAGGCAAGGAAGGCAAGGGAAAGCAAGGCAAGGCAAGGGTAACGGAAGGAAACGCACGGCAAGGGGAAACAAGGCTAAGGCACGACAACGCACGGCTAGGCAATGCACGGCAAGGCAAGGAAAGGGTAACGCAAGGCAAGGCACGGTGAGGCAAGGCAAGGCTAATGCACGACAACGCAAGGCTAGGCAATGCACGGCAAGGCAAGGAAAGGGTAACGCAAGGGAAGGCACGGTCAGACGAGGCAAGGCTAAGGCACGACAACGCAAGGCTAGGCAATGCACGGAAGGCAAGCAAAGAGTAACGGAAGGCAAGGAAGGCAAGGGAAAGCAAGGCAAGGCAAGGGTAACAGAAGGAACGGCTCGGCAAGGGGAAACAAGGCTAAGGGACGGCAACGCACGGCTAGGCAATGCACGGCCAGCCAAGGAAAGGGTAACGCAAGGCAAGGCACGGTGAGGCAAGGCAAGGCTAATGCACGACAACGCACGGCTAGGCAATGCACGGCAAGGCAAGGAAAGGGTAACGCAAGGGAAGGCACGGTCAGACGAGGCAAGGCTAAGGCACGACAACGCAAGGCTAGGCAATGCACGGAAGGCAAGCAAAGAGTAACGGAAGGCAAGGAAGGCAAGGGAAAGCAAGGCAAGGCAAGGGTAACAGAAGGAACGGCTCGGCAAGGGGAAACAAGGCTAAGGCACGACAACGCACGGCTAGGCAATGCACGGCAAGGCAAGGAAAGGCTAACGCAAGGCAAGGCACGGTCAGGCGAGGCAAGGCTAATGCACGACAACGCAAGGCTAGGCAGTGCACGGCTAGGCAGGGAAAGAGTAACGGAAGGAAACGAAGGCAAGGCAAAGCAAGGCAAGGCAAGTGTAACAAAAGGCGCGGCACGGCAAGGGGAAACAAGGCGAAGGGACGGCAACGCACGGCTAGGCAATGCACGGCCAGGCAAGGAAAGGCTAACGCAAGGCAAGGCACGGAGAGGCAAGGCAAGGCTAATGCACGACAATACAAGGCTAGGCAATGCACGGAAGGCAAGCAAAGAGTAACGGAAGGCAAGGAATGCAAGGCAAAGCAAGGCAACGCAAGCAAGTCTATGGCAAGGTGAAAAAAGGCTAAGGCACGACAACGCAAGGCTACGCAATGCACGAAAGGCAAGCAAAGAGTAACGGAAGGCAAGGAAGGCAAGGCAAAGCAAGGCAACGCAAGCAAGGCTATAGCAAGGTGAAACAAGGCTAAGGCACGACAACGCACGGCTAGGCAATGCACGGCAAGGCAAGGAAAGGGTAACGCAAGGCAAGGCACGGTCAGGCAAGGCAAGGCTAATGCACGACAACGCACGGCTAGGCAATGCACGGCAAGGCAAGGAAAGGGTAACGCAAGGCAAGGCACGGTCAGGCGAGGCAAGGCTAAGGAACGACAACGCAAGGCTAGACAATGCACGGAAGGCAAGCAAAGAGTAACGGAAGGCAAGGAATGCAAGGCAAAGCAAGGCAACGCAAGCAAGTCTATGGCAAGGTGAAAAAAGGCTAAAGCACGACAACGCAAGGCTACGCAATGCACGGAAGGCAAGCAAAGAGTAACGGAAGGCAAGGAAGGCAAGGGAAAGCAAGGCAAGGCAAGGGTAACGGAAGGAAAGGCACGGCAAGGGGAAACAAGGCTAAGGCACGACAACGCACGGCTAGGCAATGAACGGCAAGGCAAGGAAAGGGTAACGCAAGGCAAGGCACGGTGAGGCAAGGCAAGGCTAATACACGACAACGCAGGGCTAGGCAATGCACGGCAAGGCAAGGAAAGGGTAACGCAAGGGAAGGCACGGTCAGACGAGGCAAGGCTAAGGCACGACAACGCAAGGCTAGGCAATGCACGGAAGGCAAGCAAAGAGTAACGGAAGGCAAGGAAGGCAAGGGAAAGCAAGGGAAGGCAAGGGTAACAGAAGGAACGGCTCGGCAAGGGGAAACAAGGCTAAGGGACGGCAACGCACGGCTAGGCAATGCACGGCCAGCCAAGGAAAGGGTAACGCAAGGCAAGGCACGGTCAGGCAAGGCAAGGCTAATGCACGACAACGCAAGGCTAGGCAGTGCACGGTAAGGCAAGGAAAGAGTAACGGAAGGAAAGGAAGGCAAGGCAAATCCAGGCAAGGCAAGTGTAACAAAAGGCACGGCACGGCAAGGGGAAACAAGGCTAAGGCACGACAACGCACGGCTAGGCAATGCACGGCAAGGCAAGGAAAGGCTAACGCAAGGCAAGGCACGGTCAGGCGAGGCAAGGCTAAGGCACGACAACGCAAGGCTACGCAATGCACGGAAGGCAAGCAAAGAGTAACGGAAGGCAAGGAAGGCAAGGGAAAGCAAGGCAAGGCAAGGGTAACGGAAGGAAACGCACGGCAAGGGGAAACAAGGCTAAGGCACGACAACGCACGGCTAGGCAATGCACGGCAAGGCAAGGAAAGGGTAACGCAAGGCAAGGCACGGTGAGGCAAGGCAAGGCTAATGCACGACAACGCACTGCTAGGCAATGCACGGCAAGGCAAGGAAAGGGTAACGCAAGGGAAGGCACGGTCAGACGAGGCAAGGCTAAGGCACGACAACGCAAGGCTAGGCAATGCACGGAAGGCAAGCAAAGAGTAACGGAAGGCAAGGAAGGCAAGGGAAAGCAAGGCAAGGCAAGGGTAACAGAAGGAACGGCTCGGCAAGGGGAAACAAGGCTAAGGCACGGCAACGCACGGCTAGGCAATGCACGGCCAGCCAAGGAAAGGGTAACGCAAGGCAAGGCACGGTCAGGTGAGGCAAGGCTAATGCACGACAACGCAAGGCTAGACAGTGCACGGTAAGGCAAGGAAAGAGAAACGGAAGGAAAGGAAGGCAAGGCAAATCCAGGCAAGGCAAGTGTAACAAAAGGCACGGCACGGCAAGGGGAAACAAGGCTAAGGCACGACAACGCACGGCTAGGCAATGCACGGCAAGGCAAGGAAAGGGTAACGCAAGGCAAGGCACGGTCAGGCAAGGCAAGGCTAATGCACGACAACGCACGGCTAGGCAATGCACGGCAAGGCAAGGAAAGGGTAACGCAAGGCAAGGCACGGTCAGGCGAGGGAAGGCTAATGCACGACAACGCAAGGCTAGGCAGTGCACGGCTAGGCAGGGAAAGAGTAACGGAAGGAAAGGAAGGCAAGGCAAAGCAAGGCAAGGCAAGTGTAACAAAAGGCACGGCACGGCAAGGGGAAACAAGGCGAAGGGACGGCAACGCACGGCTAGGCAATGCACGGCCAGGCAAGGAAAGGGTAACGCAAGGCAAGGCACGGTGAGGCAAGGCAAGGCTAATGCACGACAATACAAGGCTAGGCAATGCACGGAAGGCAAGCAAAGAGTAACGGAAGGCAAGGAATGCAAGGCAAAGCAAGGCAACGCAAGCAAGGCTATGGCAAGGTGAAAAAAGGCTAAGGCACGACAACGCAAGGCTAGGCAATGCACGGAAGGCAAGCAAAGAGTAACGGAAGGCAAGGAAGGCAAGGCAAAGCAAGGCTATGGCAAGGTGAAACAAGGCTAAGGCACGACAACGCACGGCTAGGCAATGCACGACAAGGCAAGGAAAGGGTAACGCAAGGCAAGGCACGGTGAGGCAAGGCAAGGCTAATGCACGACAACGCACGGCTAGGCAATGCACGGCAAGGCAAGGAAAGGGTAACGCAAGGCAAGGCACGGTCAGGCGAGGCAAGGCTAAGGAACGACAACGCAAGGCTAGACAATGCACGGAAGGCAAGCAAAGAGTAACGGAAGGCAAGGAATGCAAGGTAAAGCAAGGCAACGCAAGCAAGGCTATGGCAAGGTGAAAAAAGGCTAAAGCACGACAACGCAAGGCTACGCAATGTACGGAAGGCAAGCAAAGAGTAACGGAAGGCAAGGAAGGCAAGGGAAAGCAAGGCAAGGCAAGGGTAACGGAAGGAAACGCACGGCAAGGGGAAACAAGGCTAAGGCACGACAACGCACGGCTAGGCAATGAACGGCAAGGCAAGGAAAGGGTAACGCAAGGCAAGGCACGGTGAGGCAAGGCAAGGCTAATGCACGACAACGCAGGGCTAGGCAATGCACGGCAAGGCAAGGAAAGGGTAACGCAAGGGAAGGCACGGTCAGACGAGGCAAGGCTAAGGCACGACAACGCAAGGCAAGGCAATGCACGGAAGGCAAGCAAAGAGTAACGGAAGGCAAGGAGGGCAAGGGAAAGCAAGGCAAGGCAAGTGTAACGGAAGGAAACGCACGGCAAGGGGAAACAAGGCTAAGGCACGACAACGCACGGCTAGGCAATGCACGGCAAGGCAAGGAAAGAGTAACGCAAGGCAAGGCACGGTGAGGCAAGGCAAGGCTAATGCACGACAACGCAAGGCTAGGCAATGCACGGCAAGGCAAGGAAAGGGTAACGCAAGGGAAGGCACGGTCAGACGAGGCAAGGCTAAGGCACGACAACGCAAGGCTAGGCAATGCACGGAAGGCAAGCAAAGAGTAACGGAAGGCAAGGAAGGCAAGGGAAAGCAAGGCAAGGCAAGGGTAACAGAAGGAACGGCTCGGCAAGGGGAAACAAGGCTAAGGGACGGCAACGCACGGCTAGGCAATGCACGGCCAGCCAAGGAAAGGGTAACGCAAGGCAAGGCACGGTGAGGCAAGGCAAGGCTAATGCACGACAACGCACGGCTAGGCAATGCACGGCAAGGCAAGGAAAGGGTAACGCAAGGGATGGCACGGTCAGACGAGGCAAGGCTAAGGCACGACAACGCAAGGCTAGGCAATGCACGGAAGGCAAGCAAAGAGTAACGGAAGGCAAGGAAGGCAAGGGAAAGCAAGGCAAGGCAAGGGTAACAGAAGGAACGGCTCGGCAAGGGGAAACAAGGCTAAGGCACGACAACGCACGGCTAGGCAATGCACGGCAAGGCAAGGAAAGGGTAACGCAAGGCAAGGCACGGTCAGGCGAGGCAAGGCTAAGGCACGACAACGCAAGGCTAGGCAGTGCACGGCTAGGCAGGGAAAGAGTAACGGAAGGAAACGAAGGCAAGGCAAAGCAAGGCAAGGCAAGTGTAACAAAAGGCGCGGCACGGCAAGGGGAAACAAGGCGAAGGGACGGCAACGCACGGCTAGGCAATGCACGGCCAGGAAAGGAAAGGGTAACGCAAGGCAAGGCACGGTGAGGCAAGGCAAGGCTAATGCACGACAATACAAGGCTAGGCAATGCACGGAAGGCAAGCAAAGAGTAACGGAAGGCAAGGAATGCAAGGCAAAGCAAGGCAACGCAAGCAAGGCTATGGCAAGGTGAAAAAAGGCTAAGGCACGACAAAGCAAGGCTAGGCAATGCACGGAAGGCAAGCAAAGAGTAACGGAAGGCAAGGAAGGCAAGGCAAAGCAAGGCAACGCAAGCAAGGCTATAGCAAGGTGAAACAAGGCTAAGGCACGACAACGCACGGCTAGGCAATGCACGGCAAGGCAAGGAAAGGGTAACGCAAGGCAAGGCACGGTCAGGCAAGGCTAATGCACGACAACGCACGGCTAGGCAATGCACGGCAAGGCAAGGAAAGGGTAACGCAAGGCAAGGCACGGTCAGGCGAGGCAAGGCTAAGGAACGACAACGCAAGGCTAGACAATGCACGGAAGGCAAGCAAAGAGTAACGGAAGGCAAGGAAAGCAAGGTAAAGCAAGGCAACGCAAGCAAGTCTATGGCAAGGTGAAAAAAGGCTAAAGAACGACAACGCAAGGCTACGCAATGCACGGAAGGCAAGCAAAGAGTAACGGAAGGCAAGGAAGGCCAGGGAAAGCAAGGTAAGGCAAGGGTAACGGAAGGAAACGCACGGCAAGGGGAAACAAGGCTAAGGCACGACAACGCACGGCTAGGCAATGCACGGCAAGGCAAGGAAAGGGTAACGCAAGGCAAGGCACGGTGAGGCAAGGCAAGGCTAATACACGACAACGCACGGCTAGGCAATGCACGGCAAGGCAAGGAAAGGGTAACGCAAGGGAAGGCACGGTCAGACGAGGCAAGGCTAAGGCACGACAACGCAAGGCTAGGCAATGCACGGAAGGCAAGCAAAGAGTAACGGAAGGCAAGGAAGGCAAGGGAAAGCAAGGCAAGGCAAGGGTAACAGAAGGAACGGCTCGGCAAGGGGAAACAAGGCTAAGGGACGGCAACGCACGGCTAGGCAATGCACGGCCAGCCAAGGAAAGGGTAACGCAAGGCAAGGCACGGTCAGGCAAGGCAAGGCTAATGCACGACAACGCAAGGCTAGGCAGTGCACGGTAAGGCAAGGAAAGAGTAACGGAAGGAAAGGAAGGCAAGGCAAATCCAGGCAAGGCAAGTGTAACAAAAGGCACGGCACGGCAAGGGGAAACAAGGCTAAGGCACGACAACGCACGGCTAGGCAATGCACGGCAAGGCAAGGAAAGGCTAACGCAAGGCAAGGCACGGTCAGGCGAGGCAAGGCTAAGGCACGACAACGCAAGGCTACGCAATGCACGGAAGGCAAGCAAAGAGTAACGGAAGGCAAGGAAGGCAAGGGAAAGCAAGGCAAGGCAAGGGTAACGGAAGGAAACGCACGGCAAGGGGAAACAAGGCTAAGGCACGACAACGCAAGGCTAGGCAATGCACGGAAGGCAAGCAAAGAGTAACGCAAGGCAAGGCACGGTGAGGCAAGGCAAGGCTAATGCACGACAACGCACGGCTAGGCAATGCACGGCAAGGCAAGGAAAGGGTAACGCAAGGGAAGGCACGGTCAGACGAGGCAAGGCTAAGGCACGACAACGCAAGGCTAGGCAATGCACGGAAGGCAAGCAAAGAGTAACGGAAGGCAAGGAAGGCAAGGGAAAGCAAGGCAAGGCAAGGGTAACCGAAGGAACGGCACGGCAAGGGGAAACAAGGCTAAGGGACGGCAACGCACGGCTAGGCAATGCACGGCCAGCCAAGGAAAGGGTAACGCAAGGCAAGGCACGGTCAGGCAAGGCAAGGCTAATGCACGACAACGCAAGGCTAGGCAGTGCACGGTAAGGCAAGGAAAGAGTAACGGAAGGAAAGGAAGGCAAGGCAAATCCAGGCAAGGCAAGTGTAACAAAAGGCACGGCACGGCAAGGGGAAACAAGGCTAAGGCACGACAACGCACGGCTAGGCAATGCACGGCAAGGCAAGGAAAGGGTAACGCAAGGCAAGGCACGGTCAGGCAAGGCAAGGCTAATGCACGACAACGCACGGCTAGGCAATGCACGGCAAGGCAAGGAAAGGGTAACGCAAGGCAAGGCACGGTCAGGCGAGGCAAGGCTAAGGAACGACAACGCAAGGCTAGACAATGCACGGAAGGCAAGCAAAGAGTAACGGAAGGCAAGGAATGCAAGGAAAAGCAAGGCAACGCAAGCAAGGCTATGGCAAGGTGAAAAAAGGCTAAAGCACGACAACGCAAGGCTACGCAATGCACGGAAGGCAAGCAAAGAGTAACGGAAGGCAAGGAAGGCAAGGGAAAGCAAGGTAAGGCAAGGGTAACGGAAGGAAACGCACGGCAAGGGGAAACAAGGCTAAGGCACGACAACGCACGGCTAGGCAATGCACGGCAAGGCAAGGAAAGGGTAAAGCAAGGCAAGGCACGGTGAGGCAAGGCAAGGCTAATGCACGACAACGCACGGCTAGGCAATGCACGGCAAGGCAAGGAAAGGGTAACGCAAGGCAAGGCACGGTCAGGCGAGGCAAGGCTAAGGAACGACAACGCAAGGCTAGACAATGCACGGAAGGCAAGCAAAGAGTAACGGAAGGCAAGGAATGCAAGGCAAAGCAAGGCAACGCAAGCAAGGCTATGGCAAGGTGAAAAAAGGCTAAAGCACGACAACGCAAGGCTACGCAATGCACGGAAGGCAAGCAAAGAGTAACGGAAGGCAAGGAAGGCAAGGGAAAGCAAGGCAAGGCAAGGGTAACGGAAGGAAACGCACGGCAAGGGGAAACAAGGCTAAGGCACGACAACGCACGGCTAGGCAATGCACGGCAAGGCAAGGAAAGGGTAACGCAAGGCAAGGCACGTTGAGGCAAGGCAAGGCTAATGCACGACAACGCACGGCTAGGCAATGCACGGCAAGGCAAGGAAAGGGTAACGCAAGTCAAGGCACGGTCAGGCGAGGCAAGGCTAAGGAACGACAACGCAAGGCTAGACAATGCACGGAAGGCAAGCAAAGAGTAACGGAAGGCAAGGAATGCAAGGCAAAGCAAGGCAACGCAAGCAAGGCTATGGCAAGGTGAAAAAAGGCTAAAGCACGACAACGCAAGGCTACGCAATGCACGGAAGGCAAGCAAAGAGTAACGGAAGGTAAGGAAGGCAAGGGAAAGCAAGGAAAGGCAATGGTAACGGAAGGAACGGCAAGGGGAAACAAGGCTAAGGCACGACAACGCACGGCTAGGCAATGCACGGCAAGGCAAGGAAAGGGTAACGCAAGGCAAGGCACGGTGAGGCAAGGCAAGTCTAATGCACGACAACGCACGGCTAGGCAATGCACGGCAAGGCAAGGAAAGGGTAACGCAAGGGAAGGCACGGTCAGACGAGGCAAGGCTAAGGCACGACAACGCAAGGCTAGGCAATGCACGGAAGGCAAGCAAAGAGTAACGGAAGGCAAGGAAGGCAAGGGAAAGCAAGGCAAGGCAAGGGTAACAGAAGGAACGGCTCGGCAAGGGGAAACAAGGCTAAGGGACGGCAACGCACGGCTAGGCAATGCACGGCAAGGCAAGGAAAGGCTAACGCAAGGCAAGGCACGGTCAGGCGAAGCAAGGCTAAGGCACGACAACGCAAGGCTAGGCAATGCACGGAAGGCAAGCAAAGAGTAACGGAAGGCAAGGAAGGCAAGGGAAAGCAAGGCAAGGCAAGGGTAACGGAAGGAAAGACACGGCAATGGGAAACAAGGCTAAGGCACGACAACGCACGGTTAGGCAATGCACGGCAAGGCAAGGAAAGGGTAACGCAAGGCAAGGCACGGTGAGGCAAGGCAAGGCTAATGCACGACAACGCACGGCTAGGCAATACACGGCAAGGCAAGGAAAGGGTAACGCAAGGCAAGGCATGGTCAGGCGAAGCAAGGCTAAGGCACGACAACGCAAGGCTAGGCAATGCACGGAAGGCAAGCAAAGAGTAACGGAAGGCAAGGAAGGCAAGGGAAAGCAAGGCAAGGCAAGGGTAACAGAAGGAACGGCTCGGCAAGGGGAAACAAGGCTAAGGGACGGCAACGCACGGCTAGGCAATGCACGGCCAGCCAAGGAAAGGGTAACGCAAGGCAAGGCACGGTCAGGTGAGGCAAGGCTAATGCACGACAATGCAAGGCTAGACAGTGCACGGTAAGGCAAGGAAAGAGTAACGGAAGGAAAGGAAGGCAAGGCAAATCCAGGCAAGGCAAGTGTAACAAAAGGCACGGCACGGCAAGGGGAAACAAGGCTAAGGCACGACAACGCACGGCTAGGCAATGCACGGCAAGGCAAGGAAAGGGTAACGCAAGGCAAGGCACGGTGAGGCAAGGCAAGGCTAATGCACGACAACGCACGGCTGGGCAATGCACGGCAAGGCAAGGAAAGGCTAACGCAAGGCAAGGCACGGTCAGGCGAGGCAAGGCTAATGCACGACAACGCAAGGCTAGGCAGTGCACGGCTAGGCAGGGAAAGAGTAACGGAAGGAAAGGAAGGCAAGGCAAAGCAAGGCAAGGCAAGTGTAACAAAAGGCACGGCACGGCAAGGGGAAACAAGGCGAAGGGACGGCAACGCACGGCTAGGCAAGGGTAACGCAAGGTAAGGCACGGTCAGACGAGGCAAGGCTAATGCACGACAATACAAGGCTAGGCAATGCACGGAAGGCAAGCAAAGAGTAACGGAAGGCAAGGAATGCAAGGCAAAGCAAGGCAACGCAAGCAAGGCTATGGCAAGGTGAAAAAAGGCTAAGGCACGACAAAGCAAGGCTAGGCAATGCACGGAAGGCAAGCAAAGAGTAACGGAAGGCAAGGAAGGCAAGGCAAAGCAAGGCAACGCAAGCAAGGCTACAGCAAGGTGAAACAAGGCTAAGGCACGACAACGCACGGCTAGGCAATGCACGGCAAGGCAAGGAAAGGGTAACGCAAGGCAAGGCACGGTCAGGCAAGGCAAGGCTAATGCACGACAACGCACGGCTAGGCAATGCACGGCAAGGCAAGGAAAGGGTAACGCAAGGCAAGGCACGGTCAGGCGAGGCAAGGCTAAGGAACGACAACGCAAGGCTAGACATTGCACGGAAGGCAAGCAAAGAGTAACGGAAGGCAAGGAATGCAAGGCAAAGCAAGGCAACGCAAGCAAGGCTATGGCAAGGTGAAAAAAGGCTAAGGCACGACAAAGCAAGGCTAGGCAATGCACGGAAGGCAAGCAAAGAGTAACGGAAGGCAAGGAAGGCAAGGGAAAGCAAGGCAAGGCAAGGGTAACGGAAGGAAACGCACGGCAAGGGGAAACAAGGCTAAGGCACGACAACGCACGGCTAGGCAATGAACGGCAAGGCAAGGAAAGGGTAACGCAAGGCAAGGCACGGTGAGGCAAGGCAAGGCTAATACACGACAACGCAGGGCTAGGCAATGCACGGCAAGGCAAGGAAAGGGTAACGCAAGGGAAGGCACGGTCAGACGAGGCAAGGCTAAGGCACGACAACGCACGGCTAGGCAATGCACGGCAAGGCAAGGAACGCAAAGAGGAACGGAAGGCAAGGAAGGCAAGGGAAAGCAAGGCAAGGCAAGGGTAACGGAAGGAAACGCACGGCAAGGGGAAACAAGGCTAAGGCACGACAACGCACGGCTAGGCAATGCACGGCAAGGCAAGGAAAGGGTAACGCAAGGCAAGGCACGGTGAGGCAAGGCAAGGCTAATGCACGACAACGCACGGCTAGGCAATGCACGGCAAGGCAAGGAAAGGGTAACGCAAGGGAAGGCACGGTCAGACGAGGCAAGGCTAAGGCACGACAACGCAAGGCTAGGCAATGCACGGAAGGCAAGCAAAGAGTAACGGAAGGCAAGGAAGGCAAGGGAAAGCAAGGCAAGGCAAGGGTAACAGAAGGAACGGCACGGCAAGGGGAAACAAGGCTAAGGCACGGCAACGCACGGCTAGGCAATGCACGGCTAGCCAAGGAGAGGGTAACGCAAGGCAAGGCACGGTCAGGCAAGGCAAGGCTAATGCACGACAACGCAAGGCTAGGCAGTGCACGGTAAGGCAAGGAAAGAGAAACGGAAGGAAAGGAAGGCAAGGCAAATCCAGGCAAGGCAAGTGTAACAAAAGGCACGGCACGGCAAGGGGAAACAAGGCTAATGCACGACAACGCACGGCTAGGCAATGCACGGCAAGGCAAGGAAAGGCTAACGCAAGGCAAGGCACGGTCAGGCGAGGCAAGGCTAAGGCACGACAACGCAAGGCTAGGCAGTGCACGGCTAGGCAGGGAAAGAGTAACGGAAGGAAAGGAAGGCAAGGCAAAGCAAGGCAAGGCAAGTGTAAGAAAAGGCACGGCACGGCAAGGGGAAACAAGGCCAAGGCACGGCAACGCACGGCTAGGCAATGCACGGCAAGGCAAGGAAAGGGTAACGCAAGGCAAGGCACGGTGAGGCAAGGCAAGGCTAATGCACGACAATACAAGGCTAGGCAATGCACGGAAGGCAAGCAAAGAGTAACGGAAGGCAAGGAATGCAAGGCAAACAAGGGAACGCAAGCAAGCCTATGGCAAGGTGAAAAAAGTCTAAGGCACGACAACGCAAGGCTAGGCAATGCACGGAAGGCAAGCAAAGAGTAACGGAAGGCAAGGAAGGCAAGGCAAAGCAAGGCAACGCAAGCAAGGCTATAGCAAGGTGAAACAAGGCTAAGGCACGACAACGCACGGCTAGGCAATGCACGGCAAGGCAAGGAAAGGGTAACGCAAGGCAAGGCACGGTCAGGCAAGGCAAGGCTAATGCACGACAACGCACGGCTAGGCAATGCACGGCAAGGCAAGGAAAGGGTAACGCAAGGCAAGGCACGGTCAGGCGAGGCAAGGCTAAGGAACGACAACGCAAGGCTAGACAATGCACGGAAGGCAAGCAAAGAGTAACGGAAGGCAAGGAATGCAAGGCAAAGCAAGGCAACGCAAGCAAGGCTATGGCAAGGTGAAAAAAGGCTAAGGCACGACAAAGCAAGGCTAGGCAATGCACGGAAGGCAAGCAAAGAGTAACGGAAGGCAAGGAAGGCAAGGCAAAGCAAGGCAACGCAAGCAAGGCTATAGCAAGGTGAAACAAGGCTAAGGCACGACAACGCACGGCTAGGCAATGCACGGCAAGGCAAGGAAAGGGTAACGCAAGGCAAGGCACGGTCAGGCAAGGCAAGGCTAATGCACGACAACGCACGGCTAGGCAATGCACGGCAAGGCAAGGAAAGGGTAACGCAAGGCAAGGCACGGTCAGGCGAGGCAAGGCTAATGCACGACAACGCACGGCTAGGCAATGCACGGCAAGGCAAGGAAAGGGTAACGCAAGGGAAGGCACGGTCAGACGAGGCAAGGCTAAGGCACGACAACGCAAGGCTAGGCAATGCACGGAAGGCAAGCAAAGAGTAACGGAAGGCAAGGAAGGCAAGGGAAAGCAAGGCAAGGCAAGGGTAACAGAAGGAACGGCTCGGCAAGGGGAAACAAGGCTAAGGGACGGCAACGCAAGGCTAGGCAATGCACGGCAAGGCAAGGAAAGGGTAACGCAAGGCAAGGCACGGTCAGGCAAGGCAAGGCTAATGCACGACAAAGCAAGGCTAGGCAGTGCACGGTAAGGCAAGGAAAGAGTAACGGAAGGAAAGGAAGGCAAGGCAAATCCAGGCAAGGCAAGTGTAACAAAAGGCATGGCACGGCAAGGGGAAACAAGGCTAAGGCACGACAACACACGGCTAGGCAATGCACGGCAAGGCAAGGAAAGGGTAACGCAAGGCAAGGCACGGTGAGGCAAGGCAAGGCTAATGCACGACAACGCACGGCTGGGCAATGCACGGCAAGGCAAGGAAAGGCTAACGCAAGGCAAGGCACGGTCAGGCGAGGGAAGGCTAATGAACGACAACGCAAGGCTAGGCAGTGCACGGCTAGGCAGGGAAAGAGTAACGGAAGGAAAGGAAGGCAAGGCAAAGCAAGGCAAGGCAAGTGTAACAAAAGGCACGGCACGGCAAGGGGAAACAAGGCGAAGGGACGGCAACGCACGGCTAGGCAATGCACGGCCAGGCAAGGAAAGTCTAACGCAAGGCAAGGCACGGTGAGGCAAGGCAAGGCTAATGCACGACAATACAAGGCTAGGCAATGCACGGAAGGCAAGCAAAGAGTAACGGAAGGCAAGGAATGCAAGGCAAAGCAAGGCAACGCAAGCAAGGCTATGGCAAGGTGAAAAAAGGCTAAGGCACGACAAAGCAAGGCTAGGCAATGCACGGAAGGTAAGCAAAGAGTAACGGAAGGCAAGGAAGGCAAGGCAAAGCAAGGCAACGCAAGCAAGGCTACAGCAATGTGAAACAAGGCTAAGGCACGACAACGCACGGCTAGGCAATGCACGGCAAGGCAAGGAAAGGGTAACGCAAGGCAAGGCACGGTCAGGCAAGGCAAGGCTAATGCACGACAACGCACGGCTAGGCAATGCACGGCAAGGCAAGGAAAGGGTAACGCAAGGCAAGGCACGGTCAGGCGAGGCAAGGCTAAGGAACGACAACGCAAGGCTAGACAATGCACGGAAGGCAAGCAAAGAGTAACGGAAGGCAAGGAATGCAAGGCAAAGCAAGGCAACGCAAGCAAGGCTATGGCAAGGTGAAAAAAGGCTAAAGCACGACAACGCAAGGCTACGCAATGCACGGAAGGCAAGCAAAGAGTAACGGAAGGCAAGGAAGGCCAGGGAAAGCAAGGGAAGGCAAGGGTAACGGAAGGAAAGGCACGGCAAGGGCAAACAAGGCTAAGGCACGACAACGCACGGCTAGGCAATGCACGGCAAGGCAAGGAAAGGGTAACGCAAGGCAAGGCACGGTGAGGCAAGGCAAGGCTAATACACGACAACGCACGGCTAGGCAATGCACGGCAAGGCAAGGAAAGGGTAACGCAAGGGAAGGCACGGTCAGACGAGGCAAGGCTAAGGCACGACAACGCAAGGCTAGGCAATGCACGGAAGGCAAGCAAAGAGTAACGGAAGGCAAGGAAGGCAAGGGAAAGCAAGGGAAGGCAAGGGTAACAGAAGGAACGGCTCGGCAAGGGCAAACAAGGCTAAGGGACGGCAACGCACGGCTAGGCAATGCACGGCCAGCCAAGGAAAGGGTAACGCAAGGCAAGGCACGGTGAGGCAAGGCAAGGCTAATGCACGACAACGCACGGCTAGGCAATGCACGGCAAGGCAAGGAAAGGGTAACGCAAGGGAAGGCACGGTCAGACGAGGCAAGGCTAAGGCACGACAACGCAAGGCTAGGCAATGCACGGAAGGCAAGCAAAGAGTAACGGAAGGCAAGGAAGGCAAGGCAAAGCAAGGCAACGCAAGCAAGGCTATAGCAAGGTGAAACAAGGCTAAGGCACGACAACGCACGGCTAGGCAATGCACGGCAAGGCAAGGAAAGGGTAACGCAAGGCAAGGCACGGTCAGGCAAGGCAAGGCTAATGCACGACAACGCACGGCTAGGCAATGCACGGCAAGGCAAGGAAAGGGTAACGCAAGGCAAGGCACGGTCAGGCGAGGCAAGGCTAAGGAACGACAACGCAAGGCTAGACAATGCACGGAAGGCAAGCAAAGAGTAACGGAAGGCAAGGAAAGCAAGGCAAAGCAAGGCAACGCAAGCAAGGCTATGGCAAGGTGAAAAAAGGCTAAAGCACGACAACGCAAGGCTACGCAATGCACGGAAGGCAAGCAAAGAGTAACGGAAGGCAAGGAAGGCAAGGGAAAGCAAGGTAAGGCAAGGGTAACGGAAGGAAACGCACGGCAAGGGGAAACAAGGCTAAGGCACGACAACGCACGGCTAGGCAATGAACGGCAAGGCAAGGAAAGGGTAACGCAAGGCAAGGCACGGTGAGGCAAGGCAAGGCTAATGCACGACAACGCAGGGCTAGGCAATGCACGGCAAGGCAAGGAAAGGGTAACGCAAGGGAAGGCACGGTCAGACGAGGCAAGGCTAAGGCACGACAACGCAAGGCTAGGCAATGCACGGAAGGCAAGCAAAGAGTAACGGAAGGCAAGGAAGGCAAGGGAAAGCAAGGGAAGGCAAGGGTAACAGAAGGAACGGCTCGGCAAGGGGAAACAAGGCTAAGGGACGGCAACGCACGGCTAGGCAATGCACGGCCAGCCAAGGAAAGGGTAACGCAAGGCAAGGCACGGTCAGGCAAGGCAAGGCTAATGCACGACAACGCAAGGCTAGGCAGTGCACGGTAAGGCAAGGAAAGAGTAACGGAAGGAAAGGAAGGCAAGGCAAATCCAGGCAAGGCAAGTGTAACAAAAGGCACGGCACGGCAAGGGGAAACAAGGCTAAGGCACGACAACGCACGGCTAGGCAATGCACGGCAAGGCAAGGAAAGGCTAACGCAAGGCAAGGCACGGTCAGGCGAGGCAAGGCTAAGGCACGACAACGCAAGGCTAGGCAATGCACGGAAGGCAAGCAAAGAGTAACGGAAGGCAAGGAAGGCAAGGGAAAGCAAGGCAAGGCAAGGGTAACGGAAGGAAACGCACGGCAAGGGGAAACAAGGCTAAGGCACGACAACGCACGGCTAGGAAATGCACGGCAAGGCAAGGAAAGGGTAACGCAAGGCAAGGCACGGTGAGGCAAGGCAAGGCTAATGCACGACAACGCACGGCTAGGCAATGCACGGCAAGGCAAGGAAAGGGTAACGCAAGGGAAGGCACGGTCAGACGAGGCAAGGCTAAGGCACGACAACGCAAGGCTAGGCAATGCACGGAAGGCAAGCAAAGAGTAACGGAAGGCAAGGAAGGCAAGGGAAAGCAAGGCAAGGCAAGGGTAACCGAAGGAACGGCTCGGCAAGGGGAAACAAGGCTAAGGGACGGCAACGCACGGCTAGGCAATGCACGGCCAGCCAAGGAAAGGGTAACGCAAGGCAAGGCACGGTCAGGCAAGGCAAGGCTAATGCACGACAACGCAAGGCTAGGCAGTGCACGGTAAGGCAAGGAAAGAGAAACGGAAGGAAAGGAAGGCAAGGCAAATCCAGGCAAGGCAAGTGTAACAAAAGGCACGGCACGGCAAGGGGAAACAAGGCTAAGGCACGACAACGCACGGCTAGGCAATGCACGGCAAGGCAAGGAAAGGGTAACGCAAGGCAAGGCACGGTGAGGCAAGGCAAGGCTAATGCACGACAACGCACGGCTAGGCAATGCACGGCAAGGCAAGGAAAGGGTAACGCAAGGCAAGGCACGGTCAGGCGAGGCAAGGCTAAGGAACGACAACGCAAGGCTAGACAATGCACGGAAGGCAAGCAAAGAGTAACGGAAGGCAAGGAATGCAAGGCAAAGCAAGGCAACGGAAGCAAGGCTATGGCAAGGTGAAAAAAGGCTAAAGCACGACAACGCAAGGCTACGCAATGCACGGAAGGCAAGCAAAGAGTAACGGAAGGCAAGGAAGGCAAGGGAAAGCAAGGCAAGGCAAGGGTAACGGAAGGAAAGGCACGGCAAGGGGAAACAAGGCTAAGGCACGACAACGCACGGCTAGGCAATGAACGGCAAGGCAAGGAAAGGGTAACGCAAGGCAAGGCACGGTGAGGCAAGGCAAGGCTAATGCACGACAACGCAAGGCTAGGCAATGCACGGCAAGGCAAGGAAAGGGTAACGCAAGGCAAGGCACGGTGAGGCGAGGCAAGGCTAAGGAACGACAACGCAAGGCTAGACAATGCACGGAAGGCAAGCAAAGAGTAACGGAAGGCAAGGAATGCAAGGAAAAGCAAGGCAACGCAAGCAAGGCTATGGCAAGGTGAAAAAAGGCTAAAGCACGACAACGCAAGGCTACGCAATGCACGGAAGGCAAGCAAAGAGTAACGGAAGGCAAGGAAGGCAAGGGAAAGCAAGGCAAGGCAAGGGTAACGGAAGGAAAGGCACGGCAAGGGGAAACAAGGCTAAGGCACGACAACGCAAGGCTAGGCAATGCACGGAAGGCAAGCAAAGAGTAACGGAAGGCAAGGTGAAAAAAGGCTAAAGCACGACAACGCAAGGCTACGCAATGCACGGAAGGCAAGCAAAGAGTAACGGAAGGCAAGGAAGGCAAGGGAAAGCAAGGCAAGGCAAGGGTAACGGAAGGAAAGGCACGGCAAGGGAAAACAAGGCTAAGGCACGACAACGCACGGCTAGGCAATGCACGGCAAGGCAAGGAAAGGGTAACGCAAGGCAAGGCACGGTCAGGCAAGGCAAGGCTAATGCACGACAACGCACGGCTAGGCAATGCACGGCAATGCAAGGAAAGGGTAACGCAAGGGAAGGCACGGTCAGACGAGGCAAGGCTAAGGCACGACAACGCAAGGCTAGGCAATGCACGGAAGGCAAGCAAAGAGTAACGGAAGGCAAGGAAGGCAAGGGAAAGCAAGGGAAGGCAAGGGTAACAGAAGGAACGGCTCGGCAAGGGCAAACAAGGCTAAGGGACGGCAACGCACGGCTAGGCAATGCACGGCAAGGCAAGGAAAGGCTAACGCAAGGCAAGGCACGGTCAGGCGAGGCAAGGCTAAGGCACGACAACGCAAGGCTAGGCAATGCACGGAAGGCAAGCAAAGAGTAACGGAAGGCAAGGAATGCAAGGCAAAGCAAGGCAACGCAAGCAAGGCTATGGCAAGGTGAAAAAAGGCTAAAGCACGACAACGCAAGGCTACGCAATGCACGGAAGGCAAGCAAAGAGTAACGGAAGGCAAGGAAGGCAAGGGAAAGCAAGGCAAGGCAAGGGTAACGGAAGGAAACGCACGGCAAGGGGAAACAAGGCTAAGGCACGACAACGCACGGCTAGGCAATGCACGGCAAGGCAAGGAAAGGGTAACGCAAGGCAAGGCACGGTGAGGCAAGGCAAGGCTAATGCACGACAACGCAAGGCTAGGCAGTGCACGGTAAGGCAAGGAAAGGGTAACGCAAGGCAAGGCACGGTCAGGCGAGGCAAGGCTAAGGAACGACAACGCAAGGCTAGGCAATGCACGGAAGGCAAGCAAAGAGTAACGGAAGGCAAGGAATGCAAGGCAAAGCAAGGCAACGCAAGCAAGGCTATGGCAAGGTGAAAAAAGGCTAAAGCACGACAACGCAAGGCTACGCAATGCACGGAAGGCAAGCAAAGAGTAACGGAAGGCAAGGAAGGCCAGGGAAAGCAAGGCAAGGCAAGGGTAACGGAAGGAAACGCACGGCAAGGGGAAACAAGGCTAAGGCACGACAACGCACGGCTAGGCAATGAACGGCAAGGCAAGGAAAGGGTAACGCAAGGCAAGGCACGGTCAGGCAAGGCAAGGCTAATGCACGACAACGCAAGGCTAGGCAGTGCACGGTAAGGCAAGGAAAGGGTAACGCAAGGCAAGGCACGGTCAGGCGAGGCAAGGCTAAGGAACGACAACGCAAGGCTAGACAATGCATGGAAGGCAAGCAAAGAGTAACGGAAGGCAAGGAATGCAAGGCAAAGCAAGGCAACGCAAGCAAGGCTATGGCAAGGTGAAAAAAGGCTAAAGCACGACAACGCAAGGCTACGCAATGCACGGAAGGCAAGCAAAGAGTAACGGAAGGCAAGGAAGGCAAGGGAAAGCAAGGCAAGGCAAGGGTAACGGAAGGAAACGCACGGCAAGGGGAAACAAGGCTAAGGCACGACAACGCAAGGCTAGGCAATGCACGGAAGGCAAGCAAAGAGTAACGGAAGGCAAGGAAGGCAAGGCAAAGCAAGGCAACGCAAGCAAGGCTATGGCAAGGTGAAAAAAGGCTAAAGCACGACAACGCAAGGCTACGCAATGCACGGAAGGCAAGCAAAGAGTAACGGAAGGCAAGGAAGGCAAGGGAAAGCAAGGCAAGGCAAGGGTAACGGAAGGAAACGCACGGCAAGGGGAAACAAGGCTAAGGCACGACAACGCACGGCTAGGCAATGCACGGCAAGGCAAGGAAAGGGTAACGCAAGGCAAGGCACGGTGAGGCAAGGCAAGTCTAATGCACGACAACGCAGGGCTAGGCAATGCACGGCAAGGCAAGGAAAGGGTAACGCAAGGGAAGGCACGGTCAGACGAGGCAAGGCTAAGGCACGACAACGCAAGGCTAGGCAATGCACGGAAGGCAAGCAAAGAGTAACGGAAGGCAAGGAAGGCAAGGGAAAGCAAGGCAAGGCAAGGGTAACAGAAGGAACGGCTCGGCAAGGGGAAACAAGGCTAAGGGACGGCAACGCACGGCTAGGCAATGCACGGCAAGGCAAGGAAAGGCTAACGCAAGGCAAGGCATGGTCAGGCGAGGCAAGGCTAAGGCACGACAACGCAAGGCTCGCAATGCACGGAAGGCAAGCAAAGAGGAACGGAAGGCAAGGAACGCAAGGGAAAGCAAGGCAAGGCAAGGGTAACGGAAGGAAACGCACGGCAAGGGGAAACAAGGCTAAGGCACGACAACGCACGGCTAGGCAATGCACGGCAAGGCAAGGAAAGGGTAACGCAAGGCAAGGCACGGTGAGGCAAGGCAAGGCTAATGCACGACAACGCACGGCTAGGCAATGCACGGCAAGGCAAGGAAAGAGTAACGCAAGGCAAGGCACGGTCAGACGAGGCAAGGCTAAGGCACGACAACGCAAGGCTAGGCAATGCACGGAAGGCAAGCAAAGAGTAACGGAAGGCAAGGAAGGCAAGGGAAAGCAAGGCAAGGCCAGGGTAACAGAAGGAACGGCACGGCAAGGGGAAACAAGGCTAAGGCACGACAACGCACGGCTAGGCAATGCACGGCAAGCCAAGGAAAGGGTAACGCAAGGCAAGGCACGGTCAGGCAAGGCAAGGCTAATGCACGACAACGCAAGGCTAGGCAGTGCACGGCAAGGCAAGGAAAGAGAAACGGAAGGAAAGGAAGGCAAGGCAAATCCAGGCAAGGCAAGTGTAACAAAAGGCACGGCACGGCAAGGGGAAACAAGGCTAAGGCACGACAACGCACGGCTAGGCAATGCACGGCAAGGCAAGGAAAGGGTAACGCAAGGCAAGGCACGGTGAGGCAAGGCAAGGCTAATGCACGACAACGCACGGCTGGGCAATGCACGGCAAGGCAAGGAAAGGCTAACGCAAGGCAAGGCACGGTCAGGCGAGGGAAGGCTAATGCACGACAACGCAAGGCTAGGCAGTGCACGGCTAGGCAGGGAAAGAGAAACGGAAGGAAAGGAAGGCAAGGCAAAGCAAGGCAAGGCAAGTGTAACAAAAGGCACGGCACGGCAAGGGGAAACAAGGCGAAGGGACGGCAACGCACGGCTAGGCAAGGAAAGGGTAACGCAAGGCAAGGCACGGTGAGGCAAGGCAAGGCTAATGCACGACAATACAAGGCTAGGCAATGCACGGAAGGCAAGCAAAGAGTAACGGAAGGCAAGGAATGCAAGGCAAAGCAAGGCAACGCAAGCAAGGCTATGGCAAGGTGAAAAAAGGCTAAGGCACGACAACGCAAGGCTAGGCAATGCACGGAAGGCAAGCAAAGAGTAACGGAAGGCAAGGAAGGCAAGGCAAAGCAATGCAACGCAAGCAAGGCTATGGCAAGGTGAAACAAGGCTAAGGCACGACAACGCACGGCTAGGCAATGCACGGCAAGGCAAGGAAAGGGTAACGCAAGGCAAGGCACGGTCAGGCAAGGCAAGGCTAATGCACGACAACGCACGGCTAGGCAATGCACGGCAAGGCAAGGAAAGGGTAACGCAAGGCAAGGCACGGTCAGGCGAGGCAAGGCTAAGGCACGACAACGCAAGGCTAGGCAATGCACGGAAGGCAAGCAAAGAGTAACGGAAGGAAAGGAATGCAAGGCAAAGCAAGGCAACGCAAGCAAGGCTATGGCAAGGTGAAAAAAGGCTAAGGTACGACAACGCAAGGCTAGGCAATGCACGGAAGGCAAGCAAAGAGTAACGGAAGGCAAGGAAGGCAAGGCAAAGCAAGGCAACGCAAGCAAGGCTACGGCAAGGTGAAACAAGGCTAAGGCACGACAACGCACGGCTAGGCAATGCACGGCAAGGCAAGGAAAGGGTAACGCAAGGGAAGGCACGGTCAGACGAGGCAAGGCTAAAGCACGACAACGCAAGGCTACGCAATGCACGGAAGGCAAGCAAAGAGTAACGGAAGGCAAGGAAGGCAAGGGAAAGCAAGGCAAGGCAAGGGTAACGGAAGGAAACGCACGGCAAGGGGAAACAAGGCTAAGGCACGACAACGCACGGCTAGGCAATGCACGGCAAGGCAAGGAAAGGGTAACGCAAGGCAAGGCTAATGCACGACAACGCACGGCTAGGCAATGCACGGCAAGGCAAGGAAAGGGTAACGCAAGGCAAGGCACGGTCAGACGAGGCAAGGCTAAGGCACGACAACGCAAGGCTAGGCAATGCACGGAAGGCAAGCAAAGAGTAACGGAAGGCAAGGAAGGCAAGGGAAAGCAAGGCAAGGCAAGGGTAACGGAAGGAAACGCACGGCAAGGGGAAACAAGGCTAAGGCACGACAACGCACGGCTAGGCAATGCACGGCAAGGCAAGGAAAGGGTAACGCAAGGCAAGGCACGGTGAGGCAAGGCAAGGCTAATGCACGACAACGCACGGCTAGGCAATGCACGGCAAGGCAAGGAAAGGGTAACGCAAGGGAAGGCACGGTCAGACGAGGCAAGGCTAAGGCACGACAACGCAAGGCTAGGCAATGCACGGAAGGCAAGCAAAGAGTAACGGAAGGCAAGGAAGGCAAGGGAAAGCAAGGCAAGGCAAGGGTAACAGAAGGAACGGCTCGGCAAGGGGAAACAAGGCTAAGGGACGGCAACGCACGGCTAGGCAATGCACGGCCAGCCAAGGAAAGGGTAACGCAAGGCAAGGCACGGTCAGGCAAGGCAAGGCTAATGCACGACAACGCAAGGCTAGGCAGTGCACGGTAAGGCAAGGAAAGAGTAACGGAAGGAAAGGAAGGCAAGGCAAATCCAGGCAAGGCAAGTGTAACAAAAGGCACGGCACGGCAAGGGGAAACAAGGCTAAGGCACGACAACGCACGGCTAGGCAATGCACGGCAAGGCAAGGAAAGGCTAACGCAAGGCAAGGCACGGTCAGGCGAGGCAAGGCTAAGGCACGACAACGCAAGGCTAGGCAATGCACGGAAGGCAAGCAAAGAGGAACGGAAGGCAAGGAACGCAAGGGAAAGCAAGGCAAGGCAAGGGTAACGGAAGGAAACGCACGGCAAGGGGAAACAAGGCTAAGGCACGACAACGCACGGCTAGGCAATGCACGGCAAGGCAAGGAAAGGGTAACGCAAGGCAAGGCACGGTGAGGCAAGGCAAGGCTAATGCACGACAACGCACGGCTAGGCAATGCACGGCAAGGCAAGGAAAGGGTAACGCAAGGCAAGGCACGGTCAGGTGAGGCAAGGCTAATGCACGACAACGCAAGGCTAGACAATGCACGGTAAGGCAAGGAAAGAGAAACGGAAGGAAAGGAAGGCAAGGCAAATCCAGGCAAGGCAAGTGTAACAAAAGGCACGGCACGGCAAGGGGAAACAAGGCTAAGGCACGACAACGCACGGCTAGGCAATGCACGGCAAGGCAAGGAAAGGCTAACGCAAGGCAAGGCACGGTCAGGCGAGGGAAGGCTAATGCACGACAACGCAAGGCTAGGCAGTGCACGGCTAGGCAGGGAAAGAGTAACGGAAGGAAAGGAAGGCAAGGCAAAGCAAGGCAAGGCAAGTGTAACAAAAGGCACGGCACGGCAAGGGGAAACAAGGCGAAGGGACGGCAACGCACGGCTAGGCAATGCACGGCCAGGCAAGGAAAGAGTAACGGAAGGCAAGGAATGCAAGGCAAAGCAAGGCAACGCAAGCAAGGCTATGGCAAGGTGAAAAAAGGCTAAGGCACGACAACGCAAGGCTAGGCAATGCACGGAAGGCAAGCAAAGAGTAACGGAAGGCAAGGAAGGCAAGGCAAAGCAAGGCAACGCAAGCAAGGCTATGGCAAGGTGAAACAAGGCTAAGGCACGACAACGCACGGCTAGGCAATGCACGGCAAGGCAAGCAAAGAGTAACGGAAGGCAAGGAAGGCAAGGGAAAGCAAGGCAAGGCAAGGGTAACGGAAGGAAACGCACGGCAAGGGGAAACAAGGCTAAGGCACGACAACGCACGGCTAGGCAATGCACGGCAAGGCAAGGAAAGGGTAACGCAAGGCAAGGCACGGTGAGGCAAGGCAAGGCTAATGCACGACAACGCACGGCTAGGCAATGCACGGCAAGGCAAGGAAAGGGTAACGCAAGGGAAGGCACGGTCAGACGAGGCAAGGCTAAGGCACGACAACGCAAGGCTAGGCAATGCACGGAAGGCAAGCAAAGAGTAACGGAAGGCAAGGAAGGCAAGGGAAAGCAAGGCAAGGCAAGGGTAACAGAAGGAACGGCTCGGCAAGGGGAAACAAGGCTAAGGGACGGCAACGCACGGCTAGGCAATGCACGGCCAGCCAAGGAAAGGGTAACGCAAGGCAAGGCACGGTCAGGTGAGGCAAGGCTAATGCACGACAACGCAAGGCTAGACAATGCACGGTAAGGCAAGGAAAGAGAAACGGAAGGAAAGGAAGGCAAGGCAAATCCAGGCAAGGCAAGTGTAACAAAAGGCACGGCACGGCAAGGGGAAACAAGGCTAAGGCACGACAACGCACGGCTAGGCAATGCACGGCAAGGCAAGGAAAGGCTAACGCAAGGCAAGGCACGGTCAGGCGAGGCAAGGCTAAGGCACGACAACGCAAGGCTAGGCAATGCACGGCTAGGCAGGGAAAGAGTAACGGAAGGAAAGGAAGGCAAGGCAAAGCAAGGCAAGGCAAGTGTAACAAAAGGCACGGCACGGCAAGGGGAAACAAGGCGAAGGGACGGCAACGCACGGCTAGGCAATGCACGGCCAGGCAAGGAAAGGGTAACGCAAGGCAAGGCACGGTGAGGCAAGGCAAGGCTAATGCACGACAATACAAGGCTAGGCAATGCACGGAAGGCAAGCAAAGAGTAACGGAAGGCAAGGAATGCAAGGCAAAGCAAGGCAACGCAAGCAAGTCTATGGCAAGGTGAAACAAGGCTAAGGCACGACAACGCAAGGCTAGGCAATGCACGGGAGGCAAGCAAAGAGTAACGGAAGGCAAGGAAGGCAAGGCAAAGCAAGGCAACGCAAGCAAGTCTATAGCAAGGTGAAACAAGGCTAAGGCACGACAACGCACGGCTAGGCAATGCACGGCAAGGCAAGGAAAGGGTAACGCAAGGCAAGGCACGGTCAGGCAAGGCAAGGCTAATGCACGACAACGCACGGCTAGGCAATGCACGGCAAGGCAAGGAAAGGGTAACGCAAGGCAAGGCACGGTCAGGCGAGGCAAGGCTAAGGAACGACAACGCAAGGCTAGACAATGCACGGAAGGCAAGCAAAGAGTAACGGAAGGCAAGGAATGCAAGGCAAAGCAAGGCAACGCAAGCAAGGCTATGGCAAGGTGAAAAAAGGCTAAAGCACGACAACGCAAGGCTACGCAATGCACGGAAGGCAAGCAAAGAGTAACGGAAGGCAAGGAAGGCAAGGGAAAGCAAGGCAAGGCAAGGGTAACGGAAGGAAACGCACGGCAAGGGGAAACAAGGCTAAGGCACGACAACGCACGGCTAGGCAATGCACGGCAAGGGAAGGAAAGGGTAACGCAAGGCAAGGCACGGTGAGGCAAGGCAAGGCTAATGCACGACAACGCACGGCTAGGCAATGCACGGCAAGGCAAGGAAAGGGTAACGCAAGGGAAGGCACGGTCAGACGAGGCAAGGCTAAGGCACGACAACGCAAGGCTAGGCAATGCACGGAAGGCAAGCAAAGAGTAACGGAAGGCAAGGAAGGCAAGGGAAAGCAAGGGAAGGCAAGGGTAACAGAAGGAACGGCTCGGCAAGGGGAAACAAGGCTAAGGGACGGCAACGCACGGCTAGGCAATGCACGGCCAGCCAAGGAAAGGGTAACGCAAGGCAAGGCACGGTCAGGCAAGGCAAGGCTAATGCACGACAACGCAAGGCTAGGCAGTGCACGGTAAGGCAAGGAAAGAGTAACGGAAGGAAAGGAAGGCAAGGCAAATCCAGGCAAGGCAAGTGTAACAAAAGGCACGGCACGGCAAGGGGAAACAAGGCTAAGGCACGACAACGCACGGCTAGGCAATGCACGGCAAGGCAAGGAAAGGCTAACGCAAGGCCAGGCACGGTCAGGCGAGGCAAGGCTAAGGCACGACATCGCAAGTCTACGCAATGCACGGAAGGCAAGCAAAGAGTAACGGAAGGCAAGGAAGGCAAGGGAAAGCAAGGCAAGGCAAGGGTAACGGAAGGAAACGCACGGCAAGGGGAAACAAGGCTAAGGCACGACAACGCACGGCTAGGCAATGCACGGCAAGGCAAGGAAAGGGTAACGCAAGGCAAGGCACGGTGAGGCAAGGCAAGGCTAATGCACGACAACGCACTGCTAGGCAATGCACGGCAAGGCAAGGAAAGGGTAACGCAAGGGAAGGCACGGTCAGGCGAGGCAAGGCTAAGGCACGACAACGCAAGGCTAGGCAATGCACGGAAGGCAAGCAAAGAGTAACGGAAGGCAAGGAAGGCAAGGGAAAGCAAGGCAAGGCAAGGGTAACCGAAGGAACGGCTCGGCAAGGGGAAACAAGGCTAAGGGACGGCAACGCACGGCTAGGCAATGCACGGCCAGCCAAGGAAAGGGTAACGCAAGGCAAGGCACGGTCAGGCAAGGCAAGGCTAATGCACGACAACGCAAGGCTAGGCAGTGCATGGTAAGGCAAGGAAAGAGAAACGGAAGGAAAGGAAGGCAAGGCAAATCCAGGCAACGCAAGTGTAACAAAAGGCACGGCAAGGCAAGGGGAACAAGGCTAAGGCACGACAACGCACGGCTAGGCAATGAACGGCAAGGCAAGGAAAGGGTAACGCAAGGCAAGGCACGGTCAGGCAAGGCAAGGCTAATGCACGACAACGCACGGCTAGGCAATGCACGGCAAGGCAAGGAAAGGGTAACGCAAGGCAAGGCACGGTCAGGCGAGGCAAGGCTAAGGAACGACAACGCAAGGCTAGACAATGCACGGAAGGCAAGCAAAGAGTAACGGAAGGCAAGGAATGCAAGGAAAAGCAAGGCAACGCAAGCAAGGCTATGGCAAGGTGAAAAAAGGCTAAAGCACGACAACGCAAGGCTACGCAATGCACGGAAGGCAAGCAAAGAGTAACGGAAGGCAAGGAAGGCAAGGGAAAGCAAGGCAAGGCAAGGGTAACGGAAGGAAAGGCACGGCAAGGGGAAACAAGCCTAAGGCACGACAACGCACGGCTAGGCAATGCACGGCAAGGCAAGGAAAGGGTAACGCAAGGCAAGGCACGGTGAGGAAAGGCAAGGCTAATGCACGACAACGCAAGGCTAGGCAATGCACGGCAAGGCAAGGAAAGGGTAACGCAAGGCAAGGCACGGTGAGGCGAGGCAAGGCTAAGGCACGACAACGCAAGGCTAGACAATGCACGGAAGGCAAGCAAAGAGTAACGGAAGGCAAGGAATGCAAGGAAAAGCAAGGCAACGCAAGCAAGGCTATGGCAAGGTGAAAAAAGGCTAAAGCACGACAACGCAAGGCTACGCAATGCACGGAAGGCAAGCAAAGAGTAACGGAAGGCAAGGAAGGCAAGGGAAAGCAAGGCAAGGCAAGGGTAACGGAAGGAAACGCACGGCAAGGGGAAACAAGGCTAAGGCACGACAACGCTAGGCTAGGCAATGCACGGAAGGCAAGCAAAGAGTAACGGAAGGCAAGGAATGCAAGGCAAAGCAAGGCAACGCAAGCAAGGCTATGGCAAGGTGAAAAAAGGCTAAAGCACGACAACGCAAGGCTACGCAATGCACGGAAGGCAAGCAAAGAGTAACGGAAGGCAAGGAAGGCAAGGGAAAGCAAGGCAAGGCAAGGGTAACGGAAGGAAAGGCACGGCAAGGGGAAACAAGGCTAAGGCACGACAACGCACGGCTAGGCAATGAACGGCAAGGCAAGGAAAGGGTAACGCAAGGCAAGGCACGGTGAGGCAAGGCAAGGCTAATGCACGACAACGCACGGCTAGGCAATGCACGGCAAGGCAAGGAAAGGGTAACGCAAGGGAAGGCACGGTCAGACGAGGCAAGGCTAAGGCACGACAACGCAAGGCTAGGCAATGCACGGAAGGCAAGCAAAGAGTAACGGAAGGCAAGGAAGGCAAGGGAAAGCAAGGGAAGGCAAGGGTAACAGAAGGAACGGCTCGGCAAGGGGAAACAAGGCTAAGGGACGGCAACGCACGGCTAGGCAATGCACGGCAAGGCAAGGAAAGGCTAACGCAAGGCAAGGCACGGTCAGGCGAGGCAAGGCTAAGGCACGACAACGCAAGGCTAGGCAATGCACGGAAGGCAAGCAAAGAGGAACGGAAGGCAAGGAATGCAAGGCAAAGCAAGGCAACGCAAGCAAGGCTATGGCAAGGTGAAAAAAGGCTAAAGCACGACAACGCAAGGCTACGCAATGCACGGAAGGCAAGCAAAGAGTAACGGAAGGCAAGGAAGGCAAGGGAAAGCAAGGTAAGGCAAGGGTAACGGAAGGAAACGCACGGCAAGGGGAAACAAGGCTAAGGCACGACAACGCACGGCTAGGCAATGCACGGCAAGGCAAGGAAAGGGTAACGCAAGGCAAGGCACGGTGAGGCAAGGCAAGGCTAATGCACGACAACGCAAGGCTAGGCAGTGCACGGTAAGGCAAGGAAAGGGTAACGCAAGGCAAGGCACGGTCAGGCGAGGCAAGGCTAAGGAACGACAACGCAAGGCTAGGCAATGCACGGAAGGCAAGCAAAGAGTAACGGAAGGCAAGGAATGCAAGGCAAAGCAAGGCAACGCAAGCAAGGCTATGGCAAGGTGAAAAAAGGCTAAAGCACGACAACGCAAGGCTACGCAATGCACGGAAGGCAAGCAAAGAGTAACGGAAGGCAAGGAAGGCCAGGGAAAGCAAGGCAAGGCAAGGGTAACGGAAGGAAACGCACGGCAAGGGGAAACAAGGCTAAGGCACGACAACGCACGGCTAGGCAATGAACGGCAAGGCAAGGAAAGGGTAACGCAAGGCAAGGCACGGTGAGGCAAGGCAAGGCTAATGCACGACAACGCAAGGCTAGGCAGTGCACGGCAAGGCAAGGAAAGGGTAACGCAAGGCAAGGCACGGTCAGGCGAGGCAAGGCTAAGGAACGACAACGCAAGGCTAGACAATGCACGGAAGGCAAGCAAAGAGTAACGGAAGGCAAGGAATGCAAGGCAAAGCAAGGCAACGCAAGCAAGGCTATGGCAAGGTGAAAAAAGGCTAAAGCACGACAACGCAAGGCTAGGCAATGCACGGAAGGCAAGCAAAGAGTAACGGAAGGCAAGGAAGGCAAGGGAAAGCAAGGCAAGGCAAAGGTAACGGAAGGAACGGCACGGCAAGGGGAAACAAGGCTAAGGCACGACAACGCAAGGCTAGGCAATGCACGGAAGGCAAGCAAAGAGTAACGGAAGGCAAGGAATGCAAGGCAAAGCAAGGCAACGCAAGCAAGGCTATGGCAAGGTGAAAAAAGGCTAAAGCACGACAACGCAAGGCTACGCAATGCACGGAAGGCAAGCAAAGAGTAACGGAAGGCAAGGAAGGCCAGGGAAAGCAAGGCAAGGCAAGGGTAACGGAAGGAAAGGCACGGCAAGGGGAAACAAGGCTAAGGCACGACAACGCACGGCTAGGCAATGCACGGCAAGGCAAGGCAAAAGGCACGGTGAGGCAAGGCAAGTCTAATGCACGACAACGCAGGGCTAGGCAATGCACGGCAAGGCAAGGAAAGGGTAACGCAAGGGAAGGCACGGTCAGACGAGGCAAGGCTAAGGCACGACAACGCAAGGCTAGGCAATGCACGGAAGGCAAGCAAAGAGTAACGGAAGGCAAGGAAGGCAAGGGAAAGCAAGGCAAGGCAAGGGTAACAGAAGGAACGGCTCGGCAAGGGGAAACAAGGCTAAGGGACGGCAACGCACGGCTAGGCAATGCACGGCAAGGCAAGGAAAGGCTAACGCAAGGCAAGGCACGGTCAGGCGAGGCAAGGCTAAGGCACGACAACGCAAGGCTAGGCAATGCACGGAAGGCAAGCAAAGAGGAACGGAAGGCAAGGAAGGCAAGGGAAAGCAAGGCAAGGCAAGGGTAACGGAAGGAAACGCACGGCAAGGGGAAACAAAGCTAAGGCACGACAACGCACGGCTTGGCAATGCACGGCAAGGCAAGGAAAGGGTAACGCAAGGCAAGGCACGGTGAGGCAAGGCAAGGCTAATGCACGACAACGCACGGCTAGGCAATGCACGGCAAGGCAAGGAAAGGGTAACGCAAGGGAAGGCACGGTCAGACGAGGCAAGGCTAAGGCACGACAACGCAAGGCTAGGCAATGACCGGAAGGCAAGCAAAGAGTAACGGAAGGCAAGGAAGGCAAGGGAAAGCAAGGCAAGGCAAGGGTAACAGAAGGAACGGCTCGGCAAGGGGAAACAAGGCTAAGGGACGGCAACGCACGGCTAGGCAATGCACGGCCAGCCAAGGAAAGGGTAACGCAAGGCAAGGCACGGTCAGGCGAGGCAAGGCTAATGCACGACAACGCAAGGCTAGGCAGTGCACGGCAAGGCAAGGAAAGAGAAACGGAAGGAAAGGAAGGCAAGGCAAATCCAGGCAAGGCAAGTGTAACAAAAGGCACGGCACGGCAAGGGGAAACAAGGCTAAGGCACGACAACACACGGCTAGGCAATGCACGGCAAGGCAAGGAAAGGGTAACGCAAGGCAAGGCACGGTGAGGCAAGGCAAGGCTAATGCACGACAACGCACGGCTAGGCAATGCACGGCAAGGCAAGGAAAGGGTAACGCAAGGCAAGGCACTGTCAGGCGAGGGAAGGCTAATGCACGACAACGCAAGGCTAGGCAGTGCACGGCTAGGCAGGGAAAGAGAAACGGAAGGAAAGGAAGGCAAGGCAAAGCAAGGCAAGGCAAGTGTAACAAAAGGCACGGCACGGCAAGGGGAAACAAGGCTAAGGCACGACAACGCACGGCTAGGCAATGAACGGCAAGGCAAGGCTAATGCACGACAATACAAGGCTAGGCAATGCACGGAAGGCAAGCAAAGAGTAACGGAAGGCAAGGAATGCAAGGCAAAGCAAGGCAACGCAAGCAAGGCTATGGCAAGGTGAAAAAAGGCTAAGGCACGACAAAGCAAGGCTAGGCAATGCACGGAAGGCAAGCAAAGAGTAACGGAAGGCAAGGAAGGCAAGGCAAAGCAAGGCAACGCAAGCAAGGCTATGGCAAGGTGAAACAAGGCTAAGGCACGACAACGCACGGCTAGGCAATGCACGGCAAGGCAAGGAAAGGGTAACGCAAGGCAAGGCACGGTCAGGCAAGGCAAGGCTAATGCACGACAACGCACGGCTAGGCAATGCACGGCAAGGCAAGGAGAGGGTAACGCAAGGCAAGGCACGGTCAGGCGAGGCAAGGCTAAGGCACGACAACGCAAGGCTAGGCAATGCACGGAAGGCAAGCAAAGAGTAACGGAAGGAAAGGAATGCAAGGCAAAGCAAGGCAACGCAAGCAAGGCTATGGCAAGGTGAAAAAAGGCTAAGGCACGACAACGCAAGGCTAGGCAATGCACGGAAGGCAAGCAAAGAGTAACGGAAGGCAAGGAAGGCAAGGCAAAGCAAGGCAACGCAAGCAAGGCTATGGCAAGGTGAAACAAGGCTAAGGCACGACAACGCACGGCTAGGCAATGCACGGCAAGGCAAGGAAAGGGTAACGCAAGGGAAGGCACGGTCAGACGAGGCAAGGCTAAGGCACGACAACGCAAGGCTAGGCAATGCACGGAAGGCAAGCAAAGAGTAACGGAAGGCAAGGAAGGCAAGGGAAAGCAAGGCAAGGCAAGGGTAACGGAAGGAAACGCACGGCAAGGGGAAACAAGGCTAAGGCACGACAACGCACGGCTAGGCAATGCACGGCAAGGCAAGGAAAGGGTAACGCAAGGCAAGGCACGGTGAGGCAAGGCAAGGCTAATGCACGACAACGCACGGCTAGGCAATGCACGGCAAGGCAAGGAAAGGGTAACGCAAGGGAAGGCACGGTCAGACGAGGCAAGGCTAAGGCACGACAACGCAAGGCTAGGCAATGCACGGAAGGCAAGCAAAGAGTAACGGAAGGCAAGGAAGGCAAGGGAAAGCAAGGCAAGGCAAGGGTAACGGAAGGAAAGACACGGCAAGGGGAAACAAGGCTAAGGCACGACAACGCACGGCTAGGCAATGCACGGCAAGGCAAGGAAAGGGTAAAGCAAGGCAAGGCACGGTGAGGCAAGGCAAGGCTAATGCACGACAACGCACGGCTAGGCAATGCACGGCAAGGCAAGGAAAGGGTAACGCAAGGGAAGGCACGGTCAGACGAGGCAAGGCTAAGGCACGACAACGCAAGGCTAGGCAATGCACGGAAGGCAAGCAAAGAGTAACGGAAGGCAAGGAAGGCAAGGGAAAGCAAGGCAAGGCAAGGGTAACAGAAGGAACGGCTCGGCAAGGGGAAACAAGGCTAAGGGACGGCAACGCACGGCTAGGCAATGCACGGCCAGCCAAGGAAAGGGTAACGCAAGGCAAGGCACGGTCAGGCAAGGCAAGGCTAATGCACGACAACGCAAGGCTAGGCAGTGCACGGTAAGGCAAGGAAAGAGTAACGGAAGGAAAGGAAGGCAAGGCAAATCCAGGCAAGGCAAGTGTAACAAAAGGCACGGCACGGCAAGGGGAAACAAGGCTAAGGCACGACAACGCACGGCTAGGCAATGCACGGCAAGGCAAGGAAAGGCTAACGCAAGGCAAGGCACGGTCAGGCGAGGGAAGGCTAAGGCACGACAACGCAAGGCTAGGCAATGCACGGAAGGCAAGCAAAGAGTAACGGAAGGCAAGGAAGGCAAGGGAAAGCAAGGCAAGGCAAGGGTAACGGAAGGAAACGCACGGCAAGGGGAAACAAGGCTAAGGCACGACAACGCACGGCTAGGCAATGCACGGCAAGGCAAGGAAAGGGTAACGCAAGGCAAGGCACGGTGAGGCAAGGCAAGGCTAATGCACGACAACGCACGGCTAGGCAATGCACGGCAAGGCAAGGAAAGGGTAACGCAAGGGAAGGCACGGTCAGACGAGGCAAGGCTAAGGCACGACAACGCAAGGCTAGGCAATGCACGGAAGGCAAGCAAAGAGTAACGGAAGGCAAGGAAGGCAAGGGAAAGCAAGGCAAGGCAAGGGTAACAGAAGGAACGGCTCGGCAAGGGGAAACAAGGCTAAGGGACGGCAACGCACGGCTAGGCAATGCACGGCCAGCCAAGGAAAGGGTAACGCAAGGCAAGGCACGGTCAGGTGAGGCAAGGCTAATGCACGACAACGCAAGGCTAGACAATGCACGGTAAGGCAAGGAAAGAGAAACGGAAGGAAAGGAAGGCAAGGCAAATCCAGGCAAGGCAAGTGTAACAAAAGGCACGGCACGGCAAGGGGAAACAAGGCTAATGCACGACAACGCACGGCTAGGCAATGCACGGCAAGGCAAGGAAAGGCTAACGCAAGGCAAGGCACGGTCAGGCGAGGCAAGGCTAATGCACGACAACGCAAGGCTAGGCAGTGCACGGCTAGGCAGGGAAAGAGTAACGGAAGGAAAGGAAGGCAAGGCAAAGCAAGGCAAGGCAAGTGTAACAAAAGGCACGGCACGGCAAGGGGAAACAAGGCGAAGGGACGGCAACGCACGGCTAGGCAATGCACGGCCAGGCAAGGAAAGGGTAACGGAAGGCAAGGAATGCAAGGCAAAGCAAGGCAACGCAAGCAAGGCTATGGCAAGGTGAAAAAAGGCTAAGGCACGACAAAGCAAGGCTAGGCAATGCACGGAAGGCAAGCAAAGAGTAACGGAAGGTAAGGAAGGCAAGGCAAAGCAAGGCAACGCAAGCAAGGCTATGGCAAGGTGAAACAAGGCTAAGGCACGACAACGCACGGCTAGGCAATGCACGGCAAGGCAAGCAAAGAGTAACGGAAGGCAAGGAAGGCAAGGGAAAGCAAGGCAAGGCAAGGGTAACGGAAGGAAACGCACGGCAAGGGGAAACAAGGCTAAGGCACGACAACGCACGGCTAGGCAATGCACGGCAAGGCAAGGAAAGGGTAACGCAGGGCAAGGCACGGTGAGGCAAGGCAAGGCTAATGCACGACAACGCACGGCTAGGCAATGCACGGCAAGGCAAGGAAAGGGTAACGCAAGGGAAGGCACGGTCAGACGAGGCAAGGCTAAGGCACGACAACGCAAGGCTAGGCAATGCACGGAAGGCAAGCAAAGAGTAACGGAAGGCAAGGAAGGCAAGGGTAAGCAAGGCAAGGCAAGGGTAACGGAAGGAACGGCTCGGCAAGGGGAAACAAGGCTAAGGGACGGCAACGCACGGCTAGGCAATGCACGGCAAGGCAAGGAAAGGGTAACGCAAGGCAAGGCACGGTCAGGCGAGGCAAGGCTAAGGCACGACAACGCAAGGCTAGGCAATGCACGGTAAGGCAAGGAAAGAGTAACGGAAGGAAAGGAAGGCAAGGCAAATCCAGGCAAGGCAAGTGTAACAAAAGGCACGGCACGGCAAGGGGAAACAAGGCTAATGCACGACAACGCACGGCTAGGCAATGCACGGCAAGGCAAGGAAAGGCTAACGCAAGGCAAGGCACGGTCAGGCGAGGGAAGGCTAATGAACGACAACGCAAGGCTAGGCAGTGCACAGCTAGGCAGGGAAAGAGTAACGGAAGGAAACGAAGGCAAGGCAAAGCAAGGCAAGGCAAGTGTAACAAAAGGCCCGGCACGGCAAGGGGAAACAAGGCTAAGGCACGACAACGCACGGCTAGGCAATGCACGGCCAGGCAAGGAAAGGGTAACGCAAGGCAAGGCACGGTGAGGCAAGGCAAGGCTAATGCACGACAATACAAGGCTAGGCAATGCACGGAAGGCAAGCAAAGAGTAACGGAAGGCAAGGAATGCAAGGCAAAGCAAGGCAACGCAAGCAAGCCTATGGCAAGGTGAAAAAAGGCTAAGGCACGACAACGCAAGGCTAGGCAATGCAAGGAAGGCAAGCAAAGAGTAACGGAAGGCAAGGAAGGCAAGGCAAAGAAAGGCAACGCAAGCAAGTCTATAGCAAGGTGAAACAAAGCTAAGGCACGACAACGCACGGCTAGGCAATGCACGGCAAGGCAAGGAAAGGGTAACGCAAGGCAAGGCACGGTCAGGCAAGGCAAGGCTAATGCACGACAACGCACGGCTAGGCAATGCACGGCAAGGCAAGGAAAGGGTAACGCAAGGCAAGGCACGGTCAGGCGAGGCAAGGCTAAGGAACGACAACGCAAGGCTAGACAATGCACGGAAGGCAAGCAAAGAGTAACGGAAGGCAAGGAATGCAAGGCAAAGCAAGGCAACGCAAGCAAGGCTATGGCAAGGTGAAAAAAGGCTAAAGCACGACAACGCAAGGCTACGCAATGCACGGAAGGCAAGCAAAGAGTAACGGAAGGCAAGGAAGGCAAGGGAAAGCAAGGCAAGGCAAGGGTAACGGAAGGAAACGCACGGCAAGGGGAAACAAGGCTAAGGCACGACAACGCACGGCTAGGCAATGCACGGCAAGGCAAGGAAAGGGTAACGCAAGGCAAGGCACGGTGAGGCAAGGCAAGGCTAATGCACGACAACGCACGGCTAGGCAATGCACGGCAAGGCAAGGAAAGGGTAACGCAAGGGAAGGCACGGTCAGACAAGGCAAGGCTAAGGCACGACAACGCAAGGCTAGGCAATGCACGGAAGGCAAGCAAAGAGTAACGGAAGGCAAGGAAGGCAAGGGAAAGCAAGGCAAGGCAAGGGTAACAGAAGGAACGGCTCGGCAAGGGGAAACAAGGCTAAGGGACGGCAACGCACGGCTAGGCAATGCACGGCCAGCCAAGGAAAGGGTAACGCAAGGCAAGGCACGGTCAGGCAAGGCAAGGCTAATGCACGACAACGCAAGGCTAGGCAGTGCACGGTAAGGCAAGGAAAGAGTAACGGAAGGAAAGGAAGGCAAGGCAAATCCAGGCAAGGCAAGTGTAACAAAAGGCACGGCACGGCAAGGTGAAACAAGGCTAAGGCACGACAACGCACGGCTAGGCAATGCACGGCAAGGCAAGGAAAGGGTAACGCAAGGCAAGGCACGGTCAGGCGAGGCAAGGCTAAGGCACGACAACGCAAGGCTAGGCAATGCACGGAAGGCAAGCAAAGAGTAACGGAAGGCAAGGAAAGCAAGGGAAAGCAAGGCAAGGCAAGGGTAACGGAAGGAAACGCACGGCAAGGGGAAACAAGGCTAAGGCACGACAACGCACGGCTAGGCAATGAACGGCAAGGCAAGGAAAGGGTAACGCAAGGCAAGGCACGGTGAGGCAAGGCAAGGCTAATGCACGACAACGCACGGCTAGGCAATGCACGGCAAGGCAAGGAAAGGGTAACGCAAGGGAAGGCACGGTCAGACGAGGCAAGGCTAAGGCACGACAACGCAAGGCTAGGCAATGCACGGAAGGCAAGCAAAGAGGAACGGAAGGCAAGGAAGGCAAGGGAAAGCAAGGCAAGGCAGGGGTAACGGAAGTAAACGCACGGCAAGGGGAAACAAGGCTAAGGCACGACAACGCACGGCTAGGCAATGCACGGCAAGGCAAGGAAAGGGTAACGCAAGGCAAGGCACGGTGAGGCAAGGCAAGGCTAATGCACGACAACGCACGGCTAGGCAATGGACGGCAAGGCAAGGAAAGGGTAACCAAGGGAAGGCACGGTCAGACGAGGCAAGGATAAGGCACGAAAACGCAAGGCTAGGCAATGCACGGAAGGCAAGCAAAGAGTAACGGAATGCAAGGAAGGCAAGGGAAAGCAAGGCAAGGCAAGGGTAACAGAAGGAACGGCTCGGCAAGGGGAAACAAGGCTAAGGGACGGCAACGCACGGCTAGGCAATGCACGGCCAGCCAAGGAAACGGTAACGCAAGGCAAGGCACGGTCAGGCAAGGCAAGGCTAATGCACGACAACGGAAGGCTAGGCAGTGCACGGTAAAGCAAGGAAAGAGAAACGGAAGGAAAGGAAGGCAAGGCAAATCCAGGCAAGGCAAGTGTAACAAAAGGCACGGCACGGTAAGGGGAAACAAGGCTAAGGCACGACAACGCACGGCTAGGCAATGCACGGCAAGGCAAGGAAAGGGTAACGCAAGGCAAGGCACGGTGAGGCAAGGCAAGGCTAATGCACTACAACGCACGGCTAGGCAATACACGGCAAGGCAAGGAAAGGCTAACGCAAGGCAAGGCACGGTCAGGCGAGGCAAGGCTAAGGCACGACAACGCAAGGCTAGGCAATGCACGGAAGGCAAGCAAAGAGTAACGGAAGGCAAGGAAGGCAAGGGAAAGCAAGGCAAGGCAAGGGTAACGGAAGGAAACGCACGGCAAGGGGAAACAAGGCTAAGGCACGACAACGCACGGCTAGGCAATGCACGGCAAGGCAAGGAAAGGGTAACGCAAGGCAAGGCACGGTGAGGCAAGGCAAGGCTAATGCACGACAACGCAGGGCTAGGCAATGCACGGCAAGGCAAGGAAAGGGTAACGCAAGGGAAGGCACGGTCAGACGAGGCAAGGCTAAGGCACGACAACGCAAGGCTAGGCAATGCACGGAAGGCAAGCAAAGAGTAACGGAAGGCAAGGAAGGCACGGGAAAGCAAGGCAAGGCAAGGGTAACGGAAGGAAACGCACGGCAAGGGGAAACAAGGCTAAGGCACGACAACGCACGGCTAGGCAATGCACGGCAAGGCAAGGAAAGGGTAACGCAAGGCAAGGCACGGTGAGGCAAGGCAAGGCTAATGCACGACAACGCAGGGCTAGGCAATGCACGGGAAGGCAAGGAAAGGGTAACGCAAGGGAAGGCACGGTCAGACGAGGCAAGGCTAAGGCACGACAACGCAAGGCTAGGCAATGCACGGAAGGCAAGCAAAGAGGAACGGAAGGCAAGGAAGGCAAGGGAAAGCAAGGGAAGGCAAGCGTAACAAAAGGAACGGCTCGGCAAGGGGAAACAAGGCTAAGGCACGGCAACGCACGGCTAGGCAATGCACGGCCAGCCAAGGAAAGGGTAACGCAAGGCAAGGCACGGTCAGGCAAGGCAAGGCTAATGCACGACAACGCAAGGCTAGGCAGTGCACGGTAAGGCAAGGAAAGAGTAACGGAAGGAAAGGAAGGCAAGGCAAATCCAGGCAAGGCAAGTGTAACAAAAGGCACGGCACGGCAAGGGGAAACAAGGCTAAGGCACGACAACGCAAGGCTAGGCAATGCACGGAAGGCAAGCAAAGAGTAACGGAAGGCAAGGAAGGCAAGGGAAAGCAAGGCAAGGCAAGGGTAACAGAAGGAACGGCACGGCAAGGGGAAACAAGACTAAGGCACGACAACGCACGGCTAGGCAATGCACGGCAAGGCAAGGAAAGGGTAACGCAAGGCAAGGCACGGGTAACGCAAGGGAAGGCACGGTCAGACGAGGCAAGGCAAGGGTAACGTAAGGCAAGGAAAGCAAGGGAAAGCAAGGCAAGGTAAGGGTAAGGGAAGGAACGGCACGGCAAGGGGAAACCAGGCTAAGGCACGACAACGCACGGCTAGGCAATGCACGGCCAGGCAAGGAAAGGGTAACGGAAGGCAAGGCACGGTGAGGCAAGGCAAGGCTAATGCACGACAACGCAAGGCTAGGCAATGCACGGAAGGCAAGCAAAGAGTAACGGAAGGCAAGGAATGCAAGGCAAAGCAAGGCAACGCAAGCAAGGCTATGGGAAGGTGAAAAAAGGCTAAGGCACGACAAAGCAAGGCTAGGCAATGCACGGAAGGCAAGCAAAGAGTAACGGAAGGCAAGGAAGGCAAGGCAAAGCAAGGCAACGCAAGCAAGGCTATAGAAAGGTGAAACAAGGCTAAGGCACGACAACGCACGGCTAGGCAATGCACGGCAAGGCAAGGAAAGGGTAACGCAAGGCAAGGCACGGTGAGGCAAGGCAAGGCTAATGCACGACAACGCACGGCTGGGCAATGCACGGCAAGGCAAGGAAAGGCTAACGCAAGGCAAGGCACGGTCAGGCGAGGCAAGGCTAAGGAACGACAACGCAAGGCTAGACAATGCACGGAAGGCAAGCAAAGAGTAACGGAAGGCAAGGAATGCAAGGAAAAGCAAGGCAACGCAAGCAAGGCTATGGCAAGGTGAAAAAAGGCTAAAGCACGACAACGCAAGGCTACGCAATGCACGGAAGGCAAGCAAAGAGTAACGGAAGGCAAGGAAGGCAAGGGAAAGCAAGGCAAGGCAAGGGTAACGGAAGGAAACGCACGGCAAGGGGAAACAAGGCTAAGGCACGACAACGCACGGCTAGGCAATGCACGGCAAGGCAAGGAAAGGGTAACGCAAGGCAAGGCACGGTGAGGCAAGGCAAGGCTAATACACGACAACGCAGGGCCAAGCAATGCACGGCAAGGCAAGGAAAGGGTAACGCAAGGCAAGGCACGGTCAGGCGAGGCAAGGCTAAGGCACGACAACGCAAGGCTAGGCAATGCACGGAAGGCAAGCAAAGAGTAACGGAGGGCAAGGAAGGCAAGGGAAAGCAAGGCAAGGCAAGGGTAACAGAAGGAACGGCACGGCAAGGGGAAACAAGGCTAAGGGACGGCAACGCACGGCTAGGCAATGCACGGCCAGCCAAGGAAAGGGTAACGCAAGGCAAGGCACGGTCAGGCAAGGCAAGGCTAATGCACGACAACGCAAGGCTAGGCAATGCACGGAAGGCAAGGAAAGAGTAACGGAAGGAAAGGAAGGCAAGGGAAAGCAAGGCAAGGCAAGGGTAACGGAAGGAAACGCACGGCAAGGGGAAACAAGGCTAAGGCACGACAACGCACGGCTAGGCAATGCACGGCAAGGCAAGGAAAGGGTAACGCAAGGCAAGGCACGGTCAGGCGAGGCAAGGCTAAGGAACGACAACGCAAGGCTAGACAATGCACGGAAGGCAAGCAAAGAGTAACGGAAGGCAAGGAATGCAAGGCAAAGCAAGGCAACGCAAGCAAGGCTATGGCAAGGTGAAAAAAGGCTAAAGCACGACAACGCAAGGCTACGCAATGCACGGAAGGCAAGCAAAGAGTAACGGAAGGCAAGGAAGGCCAGGGAAAGCAAGGCAAGGCAAGGGTAACGGAAGGAAAGGCACGGCAAGGGGAAACAAGGCTAAGGCACGACAACGCACGGCTAGGCAATGAACGGCAAGGCCAGGAAAGGGTAACGCAAGGCAAGGCACGGTGAGGCAAGGCAAAGCTAATGCACGAAAACGCAAGGCTAGGCAATGCACGGAAGGCAAGCAAAGAGGAACGGAAGGCAAGGAAGGGAAGGCAAAGCAAGGCAACGCACGCAAGGCTATAGCAAGGTGAAACAAGGCTATGGCACGACAACGCACGGCTAGGCAATGCACGGAAGGCAAGCAAAGAGTAACGGAAGGCAAGGAAGGCAAGGCAAAGCAAGGCAACGCAAGCAAGGCTATAGCAAGGTGAAACAAGGCTATGGCACGACAACGCACGGCTAGGCAATGCACGGCCAGGCAAGCAAAGAGTAACGGAAGGCAAGGAAGGCAAGGGAAAGCAAGGGAAGGCAAGGGTAACAGAAGGAACGGCTCGGCAAGGGCAAACAAGGCTAAGGCACGGCAACGCACGGCTAGGCAATGCACGGCAAGGCAAGGAAAGGGTAACGCAAGGCAAGGCACGGTGAGGCAAGGCAAGGCTAATGCACGACAACGCACGGCTAGGCAATGCACGGCAAGGCAAGGAAAGGCTAACGCAAGGCAAGGCACGGTCAGGCGAGGCAAGGCTAAGGCACGACAACGCAAGGCTAGGCAATGCACGGAAGGCAAGCAAAGAGTAACGGAAGGCAAGGAAGGCAAGGGAAAGCAAGGCAAGGCAAGGGTAACAGAAGGAACGGCACGGCAAGGGGAAACAAGGCTAAGGCACGACAACGCAGGACTAGGCAATGCACGGCAAGGCAAGGAAAGGGTAACGCAAGGCAAGGCACTGTCAGGCGAGGGAAGGCTAATGCACGACAACGCAAGGCTAGGCAGTGCACGGCTAGGCAGGGAAAGAGTAACGGAAGGAAAGGAAGGCAAGGCAAAGCAAGGCAAGGCAAGTGTAACAAAAGGCACGGCACGGCAAGGGGAAACAAGGCGAAGGGACGGCAACGCACGGCTAGGCAATGCACGGCCAGGCAAGGAAAGGGTAACGCAAGGCAAGGCACGGTGAGGCAAGGCAAGGCTAATGCACGACAATACAAGGCTAGGCAATGCACGGAAGGCAAGCAAAGAGTAACGGAAGGCAAGGAAGGCAAGGGAAAGCAAGGCAAGGCAAGGGTAACGGAAGGAAACGCACGGCAAGGGGAAACAAGGCTAAGGCACGACAACGCACGGCTAGGCAATGCACGGCAAGGCAAGGAAAGGGTAACGCAAGGCAAGGCACGGTGAGGCAAGGCAAGGCTAATGCACGACAACGCAGGGCTAGGCAATGCACGGCAAGGCAAGGAAAGGGTAACGCAAGGGAAGGCACGGTCAGACGAGGCAAGGCTAAGGCACGACAACGCAAGGCTAGGCAATGCACGGAAGGCAAGCAAAGAGTAACGGAAGGCAAGGAAGGCAAGGGAAAGCAAGGCAAGGCAAGGGTAACAGAAGGAACGGCTCGGCAAGGGGAAACAAGGCTAAGGGACGGCAACGCACGGCTAGGCAATGCACGGCCAGCCAAGGAAAGGGTAACGCAAGGCAAGGCACGGTCAGGCAAGGCAAGGCTAATGCACGACAACGCAAGGCTAGGCAATGCACGGTAAGGCAAGGAAAGAGAAACGGAAGGAAAGGAAGGCAAGGCAAATCCAGGCAAGGCAAGTGTAACAAAAGGCACGGCACGGCAAGGGGAAACAAGGCTAAGGCACGACAACGCACGGCTAGGCAATGCACGGCAAGGCAAGGAAAGGCTAACGCAAGGCAAGGCACGGTCAGGCGAGGGAAGGCTAATGCACGACAACGCAAGGCTAGGCAGTGCACGGCTAGGCAGGGAAAGAGTAACGGAAGGAAAGGAAGGCAAGGCAAAGCAAGGCAAGGCAAGTGTAACAAAAGGCACGGCACGGCAAGGGGAAACAAGGCGAAGGGACGGCAACGCACGGCTAGGCAATGCACGGCCAGGCAAGGAAAGAGTAACGGAAGGCAAGGAATGGAAGGCAAAGCAAGGCAACGCAAGCAAGGCTATGGCAAGGTGAAAAAAGGCTAAGGCACGACAACGCAAGGCTAGGCAATGCACGGAAGGCAAGCAAAGAGTAACGGAAGGCAAGGAAGGCAAGGCAAAGCAAGGCAACGCAAGCAAGGCTATGGCAAGGTGAAACAAGGCTAAGGCACGACAACGCACGGCTAGGCAATGCACGGAAGGCAAGCAAAGAGGAACGGAAGGCAAGGAAGGCAAGGGAAAGCAAGGCAAGGCAAGGGTAACGGAAGGAAACGCACGGCAAGGGGAAACAAGGCTAAGGCACGACAACGCACGGCTAGGCAATGCACGGCAAGGCAAGGAAAGGGTAACGCAAGGCAAGGCACGGTGAGGCAAGGCAAGGCTAATGCACGACAACGCACGGCTAGGCAATGCACGGCAAGGCAAGGAAAGGGTAACGCAAGGGAAGGCACGGTCAGACGAGGCAAGGCTAAGGCACGACAACGCAAGGCTAGGCAATGCACGGAAGGCAAGCAAAGAGTAACGGAAGGCAAGGAAGGCAAGGGAAAGCAAGGCAAGGCAAGGGTAACAGAAGGAACGGCTCGGCAAGGGGAAACAAGGCTAAGGGACGGCAACGCACGGCTAGGCAATGCACGGCAAGGCAAGGAAAGGGTAACGCAAGGCAAGGCACGGTCAGGTGAGGCAAGGCTAATGCACGACAACGCAAGGCTAGGCAATGCACGGTAAGGCAAGGAAAGAGAAACGGAAGGAAAGGAAGGCAAGGCAAATCCAGGCAAGGCAAGAGTAACAAAAGGCACGGCACGGCAAGGGGAAACAAGGCTAATGCACGACAACGCACGGCTAGGCAATGCACGGCAAGGCAAGGAAAGGGTAACGCAAGGCAAGGCACTGTCAGGCGAGGCAAGGCTAATGCACGACAACGCAAGGCTAGGCAGTGCACGGCTAGGCAGTGAAAGAGTAACGGAAGGAAAGGAAGGCAAGGCAAAGCAAGGCAAGGCAAGTGTAACAAAAGGCACGGCACGGCAAGGGGAAACAAGGCGAAGGGACGGCAACGCACGGCTAGGCAATGCACGGCCAGGCAAGGAAAGGGTAACGCAAGGCAAGGCACGGTGAGGCAAGGCAAGGCTAATGCACGACAATACAAGGCTAGGCAATGCACGGAAGGCAAGCAAAGAGTAACGGAAGGCAAGGAATGCAAGGCAAAGCAAGGCAACGCAAGCAAGGCTATGGCAAGGTGAAAAAAGGCTAAGGCACGACAACGCAAGGCTAGGCAATGCACGGAAGGCAAGCAAAGAGTAACGGAAGGCAAGGAATGCAAGGCAAAGCAAGGCAACGCAAGCAAGGCTATGGCAAGGTGAAACAAGGCTAAGGCACGACAACGCACGGCTAGGCAATGCACGGCAAGGCAAGGAAAGGGTAACGCAAGGCAAGGCACGGTCAGGCGAGGCAAGGCTAAGGAACGACAACGCAAGGCTAGACAATGCACGGAAGGCAAGCAAAGAGTAACGGAAGGCAAGGAATGCAAGGAAAAGCAAGGCAACGCAAGCAAGGCTATGGCAAGGTGAAAAAAGGCTAAAGCACGACAACGCAAGGCTACGCAATGCACGGAAGGCAAGCAAAGAGTAACGGAAGGCAAGGAAGGCCAGGGAAAGCAAGGCAAGGCAAGGGTAACGGAAGGAAAGGCACGGCAAGGGGAAACAAGGCTAAGGCACGACAACGCACGGCTAGGCAATGAACGGCAAGGCAAGGAAAGGGTAACGCAAGGCAAGGCACGGTGAGGCAAGGCAAGGCTAATGCACGACAACGCACGGCTAGGCAATGCACGGCAAGGCAAGGAAAGGGTAACGCAAGGGAAGGCACGGTCAGACAAGGCAAGGCTAAGGCACGACAATGCAAGGCTAGGCAATGCACGGAAGGCAAGCAAAGAGTAACGGAAGGCAAGGAAGGCAAGGGAAAGCAAGGCAAGGCAAGGGTAACAGAAGGAACGGCTCGGCAAGGGGAAACAAGGCTAAGGGACGGCAACGCACGGCTAGGCAATGCACGGCCAGCCAAGGAAAGGGTAACGCAAGGCAAGGCACGGTCAGGCAAGGCAAGGCTAATGCACGACAACGCAAGGCTAGGCAGTGCACGGTAAGGCAAGGAAAGAGTAACGGAAGGAAAGGAAGGCAAGGCAAATCCAGGCAAGGCAAGTGTAACAAAAGGCACGGCACGGCAAGGGGAAACAAGGCTAAGGCACGACAACGCACGGCTAGGCAATGCACAGCAAGGCAAGGAAAGGGTAACGCAAGGCAAGGCACGGTGAGGCAAGGCAAGGCTAATGCACGACAACGCACGGCTAGGCAATGCACGGAAGGCAAGCAAAGAGTAACGGAAGGCAAGGAAGGCCAGGGAAAGCACAGCAAGGCAAGGGTAACGGAAGGAAAGGCACGGCAAGGCGAAACAAGGCTAAGGCACGACAACGCACGGCTAGGCAATGCACGGCAAGGCAAGGAAAGGGTAACGCAAGGCAAGGCACGGTGAGGCAAGGCAAGGCTAATGCACGACAACGCACGGCTAGGCAATGCACGGCAAGGCAAGGAAAGGGTAACGCAAGGGAAGGCACGGTCAGACGAGGCAAGGCTAAGGCACGACAACTCAAGGCTAGGCAATGCACGGAAGGCAAGCAAAGAGTAACGGAAGGCAAGGAAGGCAAGGGAAAGCAAGGCAAGGCAAGGGTAACGGAAGGAAACGCACGGCAAGGGGAAACAAGGCTAAGGCACGACAACGCACGGCTAGGCAATGCACGGCAAGGCAAGGAAAGGGTAACGCAAGGCAAGGCACGGTGAGGCAAGGCAAGGCTAATGCACGGCAACGCACGGCTAGGCAATGCACGGCAAGGCAAGGAAAGGGTAACGCAAGGGAAGGCACGGTCAGACGAGGCAAGGCTAAGGCACGACAACGCAAGGCTAGGCAATGCACGGAAGGCAAGCAAAGAGGAACGGAAGGCAAGGAAGGCAAGGGAAAGCAAGGGAAGGCAAGCGTAACAGAAGGAACGGCTCGGCAAGGGGAAACAAGGCTAAGGCACGGCAACGCACGGCTAGGCAATTCACGGCCAGCCAAGGAAAGGGTAACGCAAGGCAAGGCACGGTCAGGCAAGGCAAGGCTAATGCACGACAACGCAAGGCTAGGCAGTGCACGGTAAGGCAAGGAAAGAGTAACGGAAGGAAAGGAAGGCAAGGCAAATCCAGGCAAGGCAAGTGTAACAAAAGGCACGGCACGGCAAGGGGAAACAAGGCTAAGGCACGACAACGCAAGGCTAGGCAATGCACGGAAGGCAAGCAAAGAGTAACGGAAGGCAAGGAAGGCAAGGGAAAGCAAGGCAAGGCAAGGGTAACAGAAGGAACGGCACGGCAAGGGGAAACAAGACTAAGGCACGACAACGCAGGGCTAGGCAATGCACGGCAACGCAAGGAAAGGGTAACGCAAGGGAAGGCACGGTCAGACGAGGCAAGGCTAATGCACGACAACGCAAGGCTGGGCAGTGCACGGAAGGTAAGCAAAGACAAACGTAAGGCAAGGAAAGCAAGGGAAAGCAAGGCAAGGTAAGGGTAAGGGAAGGAACGGCACGGCAAGGGGAAACCAGGCTAAGGCACGACAACGCACGGCTAGGCAATGCACGGCAAGGCAAGGAAAGGGTAACGGAAGGCAAGGCACGGTGAGGCAAGGCAAGGCTAATGCACGACAACGCAAGGCTAGGCAATGCACGGAAGGCAAGCAAAGAGTAACGGAAGGCAAGGAATGCAAGGCAAAGCAAGGCAACGCAAGCAAGGCTATGGCAAGGTGAAAAAAGGCTAAGGCACGACAACGCAAGGCTAGGCAATGCACGGAAGGCAAGCAAAGAGTAACAGAAGGCAAGGCAAGGCAAGGCAAAGCAAGGCAACGCAAGCAAGGCTATGGCAAGGTGAAACAAGGCTAAGGCACGACAACGCACGGCTAGGCAATGCACGGCAAGGCAAGGAAAGGGTAACGCAAGGCAAGGCACGGTGAGGCAAGGCAAGGCTAATGCACGACAACGCACGGCTGGGCAATGCACGGCAAGGCAAGGAAAGGGTAACGCAAGGCAAGGCACGGTCAGGCGAGGCAAGGCTAAGGAACGACAACGCAAGGCTAGACAATGCACGGAAGGCAAGCAAAGAGTAACGGAAGGCAAGGAATGCAAGGCAAAGCAAGGCAACGCAAGCAAGGCTATGGCAAGGTGAAAAAAGGCTAAAGCACGACAACGCAAGGCTACGCAATGCACGGAAGGCAAGCAAAGAGTAACGGAAGGCAAGGAAGGCAAGGGAAAGCAAGGCAAGGCAAGGGTAACGGAAGGAAACGCACGGCAAGGGGAAACAAGGCTAAGGCACGACAACGCACGGCTAGGCAATGAACGGCAAGGCAAGGAAAGGGTAACGCAAGGCAAGGCACGGTGAGGCAAGGCAAGGCTAATACACGACAACGCAGGGCTAGGCAATGCACGGCAAGGCAAGGAAAGGGTAACGCAAGGGAAGGCACGGTCAGACGAGGCAAGGCTAAGGCACGACAGCGCAAGGCTAGGCAATGCACGGAAGGCAAGCAAAGAGTAACGGAAGGCAAGGAAGGCAAGGGAAAGCAAGGCAAGGCAAGGGTAACAGAAGGAACGGCTCGGCAAGGGGAAACAAGGCTAAGGGACGGCAACGCACGGCTAGGCAATGCACGGCCAGCCAAGGAAAGGGTAACGCAAGGCAAGGCACGGTCAGGCAAGGCAAGGCTAATGCACGACAACGCAAGGCTAGGCAGTGCACGGTAAGGCAAGGAAAGAGAAACGGAAGGAAAGGAAGGCAAGGGAAAGCAAGGCAAGGCAAGGGTAACGGAAGGAAACGCACGGCAAGGGGAAACAAGGCTAAGGCACGACAACGCACGGCTAGGCAATGCACGGCAAGGCAAGGAAAGGGTAACGCAAGGCAAGGCACGGTTAGGCGACGCAAGGCTAAGGCACGACAACGCAAGGCTAGGCAATGCACGGAAGGCAAGCAAAGAGTAACGGAAGGCAAGGAATGCAAGGCAAAGCAAGGCAACGCAAGCAAGGCTATGGCAAGGTGAAAAAAGGCTAAGGCACGACAACGCAAGGCTAGGCAATGCACGGAAGGCAAGCAAAGAGTAACGGAAGGCAAGGAAGGCCAGGGAAAGCAAGGCAAGGCAAGGGTAACGGAAGGAAAGGCACGGCAAGGGGAAACAAGGCTAAGGCACGACAACGCACGGCTAGGCAATGCACGGCAAGGCAAGGAAAGGGTAACGCAAGGCAAGGCACGGTGAGGCAAGGCAAGGCTAATGCACGACAACGCAAGGCTAGGCAATGCACGGAAGGCAAGCAAAGAGTAACGGAAGGCAAGGAAGGCAAGGCAAAGCAAGGCAACGCAAGCAAGACTATAGCAAGGTGAAACAAGGCTATGGCACGACAACGCACGGCTAGGCAATGCACGGAAGGCAAGCAAAGAGTAACGGAAGGCAAGGAAGGCAAGGCAAAGCAAGGCAACGCAAGCAAGGCTATAGCAAGGTGAAACAAGGCTAAGGCACGACAACGCACGGCTAGGCAATGCACGGAAGGCAAGCAAAGAGTAACGGAAGGCAAGGAAGGCAAGGGAAAGCAAGGGAAGGCAAGGGTAACAGAAGGAACGGCTCGGCAAGGGCAAACAAGGCTAAGGCACGACAACGCACGGCTAGGCAATGCACGGCAAGGCAAGGAAAGGGTAACGCAAGGCAAGGCACGGTGAGGCAAGGCAAGGCTAATGCACGACAACGCACGGCTAGGCAATGCACGGCAAGGCAAGGAAAGGCTAACGCAAGGCAAGGCACGGTCAGGCGAGGCAAGGCTAAGGCACGACAACGCAAGGCTAGGCAATGCACGGAAGGCAAGCAAAGAGTAACGGAAGGCAAGGAAGGCAAGGGAAAGCAAGGCAAGGCAAGGGTAACGGAAGGAACGGCACGGCAAGGGGAAACAAGGCTAAGGCACGACAACGCAGGACTAGGCAATGCACGGCAAGGCAAGGAAAGGGTAACGCAAGGCAAGGCACTGTCAGGCGAGGGAAGGCTAATGCACGACAACGCAAGGCTAGGCAGTGCACGGCTAGGCAGGGAAAGAGTAACGGAAGGAAAGGAACGCAAGGCAAAGCAATGCAAGGCAAGTGTAACAAAAGGCACGGCACGGCAAGGGGAAACAAGGCGAAGGGACGGCAACGCACGGCTAGGCAATGCACTGCCAGGCAAGGAAAGGGTAACGCAAGGCAAGGCACGGTGAGGCAAGGCAAGGCTAATGCACGACAATACAAGGCTAGGCAATGCACGGAAGGCAAGCAAAGAGTAACGGAAGGCAAGGAATGCAAGGGAAAGCAAGGCAAGGCAAGGGTAACGGAAGGAAACGCACGGCAAGGGGAAACAAGGCTAAGGCACGACAACGCACGGCTAGGCAATGCACGGCAAGGCAAGGAAAGGGTAACGGAAGGCAAGGCACGACAACGCACGGCTAGGCAATGCACGGCAAGGCAAGGAAAGGGTAACGCAAGGGAAGGCACGGTCAGACGAGGCAAGGCTAAGGCACGACAACGCAAGGCTAGGCAATTCCCGGAAGGCAAGCAAAGAGTAACGGAAGGCAAGGAAGGCAAGGGAAAGCAAGGCAAGGCAAGGGTAACAGAAGGAACGGCTCGGCAAGGGGAAACAAGGCTAAGGGACGGCAACGCACGGCTAGGCAATGCACGGCCAGCCAAGGAAAGGGTAACGCAAGGCAAGGCACGGTCAGGCAAGGCAAGGCTAATGCACGACAACGCAAGGCTAGGCAATGCACGGTAAGGCAAGGAAAGAGAAACGGAAGGAAAGGAAGGCAAGGCAAATCCAGGCAAGGCAAGTGTAACAAAAGGCACGGCACGGCAAGGGGAAACAAGGCTAAGGCACGACAACGCACGGCTAGGCAATGCACGGCAAGGCAAGGAAAGGCTAACGCAAGGCAAGGCACGGTCAGGCGAGGGAAGGCTAATGAACGACAACGCAAGGCTAGGCAGTGCACGGCTAGGCAGGGAAAGAGTAACGGAAGGAAACGAAGGCAAGGCAAAGCAAGGCAAGGCAAGTGTAACAAAAGGCACGGCACGGCAAGGGGAAACAAGGCTAAGGCACGACAACGCACGGCTAGGCAATGAACGGCAAGGCAAGGAAAGAGTAACGGAAGGCAAGGAATGCAAGGCAAAGCAAGGCAACGCAAGCAAGGCTATGGCAAGGTGAAAAAAGGCTAAGGCACGACAACGCAAGGCTAGGCAATGCACGGAAGGCAAGCAAAGAGTAACGGAAGGCAAGGAAGGCAAGGCAAAGCAAGGCAACGCAAGCAAGGCTATGGCAAGGTGAAACAAGGCTAAGGCACGACAACGCACGGCTAGGCAATGCACGGAAGGCAAGCAAAGAGTAACGGAAGGCAAGGAAGGCAAGGGAAAGCAAGGCAAGGCAAGGGTAACGAAAGGAAACGCACGGCAAGGGGAAACAAGGCTAAGGCACGACAACGCACGGCTAGGCAATGCACGGCAAGGCAAGGAAAGGGTAACGCAAGGCAAGGCACGGTCAGGCAAGGCAAGGCTAATGAACGACAACGCAAGGCTAGGCAATGCACGGCTAGGCAGGGAAAGAGTAACGGAAGGAAAGGAAGGCAAGGCAAAGCAAGGCAAGGCAAGTGTAACAAAAGGCACGGCACGGCAAGGGGAAACAAGGCGAAGGGACGGCAACGCACGGCTAGGCAATGCACGGCCAGGCAAGGAAAGGGTAACGCAAGGCAAGGCACGGTGAGGCAAGGCAAGGCTAATGCACGACAATACAAGGCTAGGCAATGCACGGAAGGCAAGCAAAGAGTAACGGAAGGCAAGGAATGCAAGGCAAACAAGGGAACGCAAGCAAGCCTATGGCAAGGTGAAAAAAGTCTAAGGCACGACAACGCAAGGCTAGGCAATGCACGGAAGACAAGCAAAGAGTAACGGAAGGCAAGGAAGGCAAGGCAAAGAAAGGCAACGCAAGCAAGTCTATAGCAAGGTGAAACAAGGCTAAGGCACGACAACGCACGGCTAGGCAATGCACGGCAAGGCAAGGAAAGGGTAACGCAAGGCAAGGCACGGTCCGGCAAGGCAAGGCTAATGCACGACAACGCACGGCTAGGCAATGCACAGCAAGGCAAGGAAAGGGTAACGCAAGTCAAGGCACGGTCAGGCGAGGCAAGGCTAAGGAACGACAACGCAAGGCTAGACAATGCACGGAAGGCAAGCAAAGAGTAACGGAAGGCAAGGAATGCAAGGCAAAGCAAGGCAACGCAAGCAAGGCTATGGCAAGGAGAAAAAAGGCTAAAGCACGACAACGCAAGGCTACGCAATGCACGGAAGGCAAGCAAAGAGTAACGGAAGGCAAGGAAGGCAAGGGAAAGCAAGGCAAGGCAAGGGTAACGGAAGGAAACGCACGGCAAGGGGAAACAAGGCTAAGGCACGACAACGCACGGCTAGGCAATGCACGGCAAGGCAAGGAAAGGGTAACGCAAGGCAAGGCACGGTGAGGCAAGGCAAGGCTAATGCACGACAACGCACGGCTAGGCAATGCACGGCAAGGCAAGGAAAGGGTAACGCAAGGGAAGGCACGGTCAGACAAGGCAAGGCTAAGGCACGACAATGCAAGGCTAGGCAATGCACGGAAGGCAAGCAAAGAGTAACGGAAGGCAAGGAAGGCAAGGGAAAGCAAGGGAAGGCAAGGGTAACAGAAGGAACGGCTCGGCAAGGGGAAACAAGGCTAAGGGACGGCAACGCACGGCTAGGCAATGCACGGCCAGCCAAGGAAAGGGTAACGCAAGGCAAGGCACGGTCAGGCAAGGCAAGGCTAATGCACGACAACGCAAGGCTAGGCAGTGCACGGTAAGGCAAGGAAAGAGTAACGGAAGGAAAGGAAGGCAAGGCAAATCCAGGCAAGGCAAGTGTAACAAAAGGCACGGCACGGCAAGGGGAAACAAGGCTAAGGCACGACAACGCACGGCTAGGCAATGCACGGCAAGGCAAGGAAAGGCTAACGCAAGGCAAGGCACGGTCAGGCGAGGCAAGGCTAAGGCACGACAACGCAAGGCTAGGCAATGCACGGAAGGCAAGCAAAGAGTAACGGAAGGCAAGGAAGGCCAGGGAAAGCAAGGCAAGGCAAGGGTAACGGAAGGAAACGCACGGCAAGGGGAAACAAGGCTAAGGCACGACAACGCACGGCTAGGCAATGCACGGCAAGGCAAGGAAAGGGTAACGCAAGGCAAGGCACGGTGAGGCAAGGCAAGGCTAAGGCACGACAACGCACGGCTAGGCAATGCACGGCAAGGCAAGGAAAGGGTAACGCAAGGGAAGGCACGGTCAGAAGAGGCAAGGCTAAGGCACGACAACGCAAGGCTAGGCAATGCACGGAAGGCAAGCAAAGAGGAACGGAAGGCAAGGAAGGCAAGGGAAAGCAAGGCAAGGCAGGGGTAACGGAAGTAAACGCACGGCAAGGGGAAACAAGGCTAAGGCACGACAACGCACGGCTAGGCAATGCACGGCAAGGCAAGGAAAGGGTAACGCAAGGCAAGGGACGGTGAGGCAAGGCAAGGCTAATGCACGACAACGCACGGCTAGGCAATGGACGGCAAGGCAAGGAAAGGGTAACCAAGGGAAGGCACGGTCAGACGAGGCAAGGATAAGGCACGAAAACGCAAGGCTAGGCAATGCACGGAAGGCAAGCAAAGAGTAACGGAATGCAAGGAAATCAAGGGAAAGCAAGGCAAGGCAAGGGTAACAGAAGGAACGGCTCGGCAAGGGGAAACAAGGCTAAGGGACGGCAACGCACGGCTAGGCAATGCACGGCCAGCCAAGGAAACGGTAACGCAAGGCAAGGCACGGTCAGGCAAGGCAAGGCTAATGCACGACAACGCAAGGCTAGGCAATGCACGGCAAGGCAAGGAAAGAGTAACGGAAGGAAAGGAAGGCAAGGCAAATCCAGGCAAGGCAAGTTTAACAAAAGGCACGGCACGGCAAGGGGAAACAAGGCTAAGGCACGACAACGCACGGCTAGGCAATGCACGGCAAGGCAAGGAAAGGGTAACGCAAGGCAAGGCACGGTGAGGCAAGGCAAGGCTAATGCACTACAACGCACGGCTAGGCAATGCACGGCAAGGCAAGGAAAGGCTAACGCAAGGCAAGGCACGGTCAGGCGAGGCAAGGCTAAGGCACGACAACGCAAGGCTAGGCAATGCACGGAAGGCAAGCAAAGAGTAACGGAAGGCAAGGAAGGCAAGGGAAAGCAAGGCAAGGCAAGGGTAACGGAAGGAAAGACACGGCAAGGGGAAACAAGGCTAAGGCACGACAACGCACGGCTAGGCAATGAACGGCAAGGCAAGGAAAGGGTAACGCAAGGCAAGGCACGGTGAGGCAAGGCAAGGCTAATGCACGACAACGCAGGGCTAGGCAATGCACGGCAAGGCAAGGAAAGGGTAACGCAAGGGAAGGCACGGTCAGACGAGGCAAGGCTAAGGCACGACAACGCAAGGCTAGGCAATGCACGGAAGGCAAGCAAAGAGTAACGGAAGGCAAGGAAGGCAAGGGAAAGCAAGGCAAGGCAAGGGTAACGGAAGGAAACGCACGGCAAGGGGAAACAAGGCTAAGGCACGACAACGCACGGCTAGGCAATGCACGGCAAGGCAAGGAAAGGGTAACGCAAGGCAAGGCACGGTGAGGCAAGGCAAGGCTAATGCACGGCAACGCACGGCTAGGCAATGCACGGCAAGGCAAGGAAAGGGTAACGCAAGGGAAGGCACGGTCAGACGAGGCAAGGCTAAGGCACGACAACGCAAGGCTAGGCAATGCACGGAAGGCAAGCAAAGAGGAACGGAAGGCAAGGAAGGCAAGGGAAAGCAAGGGAAGGCAAGCGTAACAGAAGGAACGGCTCGGCAAGGGCAAACAAGGCTAAGGCACGGCAACGCACGGCTAGGCAATGCACGGCCAGCCAAGGAAAGGGTAACGCAAGGCAAGGCACGGTCAGGCAAGGCAAGGCTAATGCACGACAACGCAAGGCTAGGCAGTGCACGGTAAGGCAAGGAAAGAGTAACGGAAGGAAAGGAAGGCAAGGCAAATCCAGGCAAGGCAAGTGTAACAAAAGGCACGGCACGGCAAGGGGAAACAAGGCTAAGGCACGACAACGCACGGAAGGCAAGCAAAGAGTAACGGAAGGCAAGGAAGGCAAGGGAAAGCAAGGCAAGGCAAGGGTAACCGAAGGAACGGCACGGCAAGGGGAAACAAGGCTAAGGCACGACAACGCACGGCTAGGCAATGCACGGCAACGCAAGGAAAGGGTAACGCAAGGGAAGGCACGGTCAGACGAGGCAAGGCTAATGCACGACAACGCAAGGCTAGGCAATGCACGGAAGGTAAGCAAAGAGAAACGTAAGGCAAGGAAAGCAAGGGAAAGCAAGGCAAGGTAAGGGTAAGGGAAGGAACGGCACGGCAAGGGGAAACCAGGCTAAGGCACGACAACGCACGGCTAGGCAATGCACGGCAAGGCAAGGAAAGGGTAACGCAAGGCAAGGCACGGTGAGGCAAGGCAAGGCTAATGCACGACAACGCAAGGCTAGGTAATGCACGGAAGGCAAGCAAAGAGTAACGGAAGGCAAGGAATGCAAGGCAAAGCAAGGCAACGCAAGCTAGGCTATGGCAAGGTGAAAAAAGGCTAAGGCACGTCAAAGCAAGGCTAGGCAATGCACGGAAGGCAAGCAAAGAGTAACGGAAGGCAAGGAAGGCAAGGCAAAGCAAGGCAACGCAAGCAAGGCTATGGCAAGGTGAAACAAGGCTAAGGCACGACAACGCACGGCTAGGCAATGCACGGCAAGGCAAGGCACGGTGAGGCAAGGCAAGGCTAATGCACGACAACGCACGGCTGGGCAATGCACGGCAAGGCAAGGAAAGGGTAACGCAAGGCAAGGCACGGTCAGGCGAGGCAAGGCTAAGGAACGACAACGCAAGGCTAGACAATGCACGGAAGGCAAGCAAAGAGTAACGGAAGGCAAGGAATGCAAGGCAAAGCAAGGCAACGCAAGCAAGGCTATGGCAAGGTGAAAAAAGGCTAAAGCACGACAACGCAAGGCTACGCAATGCACGGAAGGCAAGCAAAGAGTAACGGAAGGCAAGGAAGGCCAGGGAAAGCAAGGCAAGGCAAGGGTAACGGAAGGAAAGGCACGGCAAGGGGAAACAAGGCTAAGGCACGACAACGCACGGCTAGGCAATGCACGGCAAGGCAAGGAAAGGGTAACGCAAGGCAAGGCACGGTGAGGCAAGGCAAGGCTAATACACGACAACGCAGGGCTAGGCAATGCACGGCAAGGCAAGGAAAGGGTAACGCAAGGGAAGGCACGGTCAGACGAGGCAAGGCTAAGGCACGACAACGCAAGGCTAGGCAATGCCCGGAAGGCAAGCAAAGAGTAACGGAAGGCAAGGAAGGCAAGGGAAAGCAAGGCAAGGCAAGGGTAACAGAAGGAACGGCTCGGCAAGGGGAAACAAGGCTAAGGGACGGCAACGCACGGCTAGGCAATGCACGGCCAGCCAAGGAAAGGGTAACGCAAGGCAAGGCACGGTCAGGTGAGGCAAGGCTAATGCACGACAACGCAAGGCTAGACAATGCACGGTAAGGCAAGGAAAGAGAAACGGAAGGAAAGGAAGGCAAGGGAAAGCAAGGGAAGGCAAGGGTAACGGAAGGCACGGCACGGCAAGGGGAAACAAGGCTAATGCACGACAACGCACGGCTAGGCAATGCACGGCAAGGCAAGGAAAGGGTAACGCAAGGCAAGGCACGGTCAGGCGAGGCAAGGCTAAGGAACGACAACGCAAGGCTAGACAATGCACGGAAGGCAAGCAAAGAGTAACGGAAGGCAAGGAATGCAAGGAAAAGCAAGGCAACGCAAGCAAGGCTATGGCAAGGTGAAAAAAGGCTAAAGCACGACAACGCAAGGCTACGCAATGCACGGAAGGCAAGCAAAGAGTAACGGAAGGCAAGGAAGGCCAGGGAAAGCAAGGCAAGGCAAGGGTAACGGAAGGAAAGGCACGGCAAGGGGAAACAAGGCTAAGGCACGACAACGCACGGCTAGGCAATGCACGGCAAGGCAAGGAAAGGGTAACGCAAGGCAAGGCACGGTGAGGCAAGGCAAGGCTAATGCACGACAACGCACGGCTAGGCAATGCACGGCAGGCAAGCAAAGAGTAACGGAAGGCAAGGAAGGCAAGGCAAAGCAAGGCAACGCAAGCAAGGCTATGGCAAGGGGAAACAAGGCTATGGCACGACAACGCACGGCTAGGCAATGCACGGAAGGCAAGCAAAGAGTAACGGAAGGCAAGGAAGGCAAGGCAAAGCAAGGCAACGCAAGCAAGGCTATAGCAAGGTGAAACAAGGCTATGGCACGACAACGCACGGCTAGGCAATGCACGGCCAGCCAAGGAAAGGGTAACGCAAGGCAAGGCACGGTCAGGCGAGGCAAGGCTAAGGCACGACAACGCAAGGCTAGGCAATGCACGGAAGGCAAGCAAAGAGTAACGGAAGGCAAGGAAGGCAAGGGAAAGCAAGGGAAGGCAAGGGTAACAGAAGGAACGGCTCGGCAAGGGCAAACAAGGCTAAGGCACGACAACGCACGGCTAGGCAATGCACGGCAAGGCAAGGAAAGGGTAACGCAAGGCAAGGCACGGTGAGGCAAGGCAAGGCTAATGCACGACAACGCACGGCTAGGCAATGCACGGCAAGGCAAGGAAAGGCTAACGCAAGGCAAGGCACGGTCAGGCGAGGCAAGGCTAAGGCACGACAACGCAAGGCTAGGCAATGCACGGAAGGCAAGCAAAGAGTAACGGAAGGCAAGGAAGGCAAGGGAAAGCAAGGCAAGGCAAGGGTAACGGAAGGAACGGCACGGCAAGGGGAAACAAGGCTAAGGCACGACAACGCACGGCTAGGCAATGCACGGCAAGGCAAGGAAAGGGTAACGCAAGGCAAGGCACTGTCAGGCGAGGGAAGGCTAATGCACGACAACGCAAGGCTAGGCAGTGCACGGCTAGGCAGGGAAAGAGTAACGGAAGGAAAGGAAGGCAAGGCAAAGCAAGGCAAGGCAAGTGTAACAAAAGGCACGGCACGGCAAGGGGAAACAAGGCGAAGGGACGGCAACGCACGGCTAGGCAATGCACGGCCAGGCAAGGAAAGGGTAACGCAAGGCAAGGCACGGTCAGGCAAGGCAAGGCTAATGCACGACAATACAAGGCTAGGCAATGCACGGAAGGCAAGCAAAGAGTAACGGAAGGCAAGGAATGCAAGGCAAAGCAAGGCAACGCAAGCAAGGCTATGGCAAGGTGAAAAAAGGCTAAGGCACGACAATGCAAGGCTAGGCAATGCACGGAAGGCAAGCAAAGAGTAACGGAAGGCAAGGAAGGCAAGGCAAAGCAAGGCAACGCAAGCAAGGCTATGGCAAGGTGAAACAAGGCTAAGGCACGACAACGCACGGCTAGGCAATGCACGGCAAGGCAAGGAAAGGGAAACGCAAGGCAAGGCACGGTCAGGCAAGGCAAGGCTAATGCACGACAACGCACGGCTAGGCAATGCACGGCAAGGCAAGGAAAGGGTAACGCAAGGCAAGGCACGGTCAGGCGAGGCAAGGCTAAGGAACGACAACGCAAGGCTAGACAATGCACGGAAGGCAAGCAAAGAGTAACGGAAGGCAAGGAATGCAAGGCAAAGCAAGGCAACGCAAGCAAGGCTATGGCAAGGTGAAAAAAGGCTAAAGCACGACAACGCAAGGCTACGCAATGCACGGAAGGCAAGCAAAGAGTAACGGAAGGCAAGGAAGGCAAGGGAAAGCAAGGCAAGGCAAGGGTAACGGAAGGAAAGGCACGGCAAGGGGAAACAAGGCTAAGGCACGACAACGCACGGCTAGGCAATGAACGGCAAGGCAAGGAAAGGGTAACGCAAGGCAAGGCACGGTGAGGCAAGGCAAGGCTAATGCACGACAACGCAGTGCTAGGCAATGCTCGGCAAGGCAAGGAAAGGGTAACGCAAGGGAAGGCACTGTCAGACGAGGCAAGGCTAAGGCACGACAACGCAAGGCTAGGCAATGCACGGAAGGCAAGCAAAGAGTAACGGAAGGCAAGGAAAGCAAGGGAAAGCAAGGCAAGGTAAGGGTAAGGGAAGGAACGGCACGGCAAGGGGAAACCAGGCTAAGGCACGACAACGCACGGCTAGGCAATGCACGGCAAGGCAAGGAAAGGGTAACGCAAGGGAAGGCACGGTCAGACGAGGCAAGGCTAAGGCACGACAACGCAAGGCTAGGCAATGCACGGTAAGGCAAGGAAAGAGTAACGGAAGGAAAGGAAGGCAAGGCAAATCCAGGCAAGGCAAGTGTAACAAAAGGCACGGCACGGCAAGGGGAAACAAGGCTAAGGCACGACAACGCACGGCTAGGCAATGCACGGCAAGGCAAGGAAAGGGTAACGCAAGGGAAGGCACGGTCAGACGAGGCAAGGCTAAGGCACGACAACGCAAGGCTAGGCAATGCACGGCAAGGCAAGGAAAGGGTAACGGAAGGCAAGGAAGGCAAGGGAAAGCAAGGCAAGGCAAGGGTAACGGAAGGAAACGCACGGCAAGGGGAAACAAGGCTAAGGCACGACAACGCACGGCTAGGCAATGAACGGCAAGGCAAGGAAAGGGTAATGCAAGGCAAGGCACGGTGAGGCAAGGCAAGGCTAATGCACGACAACGCAGGGCTAGGCAATGCACGGCAAGGCAAGGAAAGGGTAACGCAAGGGAAGGCACGGTCAGACGAGGCAAGGCTAAGGCACGACAACGCAAGGCTAGGCAATGCACGGAAGGCAAGCAAAGAGTAACGGAAGGCAAGGAAGGCAAGGGAAAGCAAGGCAAGGCAAGGGTAACGGAAGGAAACGCACGGCAAGGGGAAACAAGGCTAAGGCACGACAACGCACGGCTAGGCAATGCACGGCAAGGCAAGGAAAGGGTAACGCAAGGCAAGGCACGGTGAGGCAAGGCAAGGCTAATGCACGACAACGCACGGCTAGGCAATGCACGGCAAGGCAAGGAAAGGGTAACGCAAGGGAAGGCACGGTCAGACGAGGCAAGGCTAAGGCACGACAACGCAAGGCTAGGCAATGCACGGAAGGCAAGCAAAGAGTAACGGAAGGCAAGGAAGGCAAGGGAAAGCAAGGGAAGGCAAGGGTAACAGAAGGAACGGCACGGCAAGGGGAAACAAGGCTAAGGCACACGACAACGCACGGCTAGGCAATGCACGGCAAGGCAAGGAAAGGGTAACGCAAGGCAAGGCACGGTCAGGCGAGGCAATGCACGGAAGGCAAGCAAAGAGTAACGGAAGGCAAGGAAGGCAAGGGAAAGCAAGGCAAGGCAAGGGTAACGGAAGGAAACGCACGGCAAGGGGAAACAAGGCTAAGGCACGACAACGCACGGCTAGGCAATGCACGGCAAGGCAAGGAAAGGGTAACGCAAGGCAAGGCACGGTCAGGTGAGGCAAGGCTAATGCACGACAACGCAAGGCTAGACAGTGCACGGTAAGGCAAGGAAAGAGAAACGGAAGGAAAGGAAGGCAAGGCAAATCCAGGCAAGGCAAGTGTAACAAAAGGCACGGCACGGCAAGGGGAAACAAGGCGAAGGGACGGTAACGCACGGCTAGGCAATGCACGGCCAGGCAAGGAAAGGGTAACGCAAGGCAAGGCACGGTGAGGCAAGGCAAGGCTAATGCACGACAATACAAGGCTAGGCAATGCACGGAAGGCAAGCAAAGAGTAACGGAAGGCAAGGAAGGCAAGGCAAAGCAAGGCAACGCAAGCAAGGCTATAGCAAGGGGAAACAAGGCTAAGGCACGACAACGCACGGCTAGGCAATGCACGGCAAGGCAAGGAAAGGGTAACGCAAGGCAAGGCACGGTGAGGCAAGGCAAGGCTAATGCACGACAACGCAGGGCTAGGCAATGCACGGCAAGGCAAGGAAAGGGTAACGCAAGGGAAGGCACGGTCAGACGAGGCAAGGCTAAGGCACGACAACGCAAGGCTAGGCAATGCACGGAAGGCAAGCAAAGAGTAACGGAAGGCAAGGAAGGCAAGGGAAAGCAAGGCAAGGCAAGGGTAACGGAAGGAAACGCACGGCAAGGGGAAACAAGGCTAAGGCACGACAACGCACGGCTAGGCAATGCACGGCAAGGCAAGGAAAGGGTAACGCAAGGCAAGGCACGGTGAGGCAAGGCAAGGCTAATGCACGACAACGCAGGGCTAGACAGTGCACGGTAAGGCAAGGAAAGAGTAACGGAAGGAAAGGAAGGCAATGCAAATCCAGGCAAGGCAAGTGTAACAAAAGGCACGGCACGGCAAGGGGAAACAAGGCTAAGGCACGACAACGCACGGCTAGGCAATGCACGGCAAGGCAAGGAAAGGGTAACGCAAGGCAAGGCAAGGTGAGGAAAGGCAAGGCTAATGCACGACAACGCACGGCTAGGCAATGCACGGCAAGGCAAGGAAAGGGTAACGCAAGGCAAGGCACGGTCAGGCGAGGCAAGGCTAAGGCACGACAACGCAAGGCTAGGCAATGCACGGAAGGCAAGCAAAGAGGAACGGAAGGCAAGGCAAGGCAAGGGTAACGGAAGGAACGGCACGGCAAGGGGAAACAAGGCTAAGGCACGACAACGCAGGACTAGGCAATGCACGGCAAGGCAAGGAAAGGGTAACGCAAGGCAAGGCACTGTCAGGCGAGGGAAGGCTAATGCACGACAACGCAAGGCTAGGCAGTGCACGGCTAGGCAGGGAAAGAGTAACGGAAGGAAAGGAAGGCAAGGCAAAGCAAGGCAAGGCAAGTGTAACAAAAGGCACGGCACGGCAAGGGGAAACAAGGCGAAGGGACGGCAACGCACGGCTAGGCAATGCACGGCCAGGCAAGGAAAGGGTAACGCAAGGCAAGGCACGGTGAGGCAAGGCAAGGCTAATGCACGACAATACAAGGCTAGGCAATGCACGGAAGGCAAGCAAAGAGTAACGGAAGGCAAGGAATGCAAGGCAAAGCAAGGCAACGCAAGCAAGGCTATGGCAAGGTGAAAAAAGGCTAAGGCACGACAACGCAAGGCTAGGCAATGCACGGAAGGCAAGCAAAGAGTAACGGAAGGCAAGGAAGGCAAGGCAAAGCAAGGCAACGCAAGCAAGGCTATAGCAAGGTGAAACAAGGCTAAGGCACGACAACGCACGGCTAGGCAATGCACGGCAAGGCAAGGAAAGGGTAACGCAAGGCAAGGCACGGTCAGGCAAGGCAAGGCTAATGCACGACAACGCACGGCTAGGCAATGCACGGCAAGTCATGGAAAGGGTAACGCAAGGCAAGGCACGGTCAGGCGAGGCAAGGATAAGGAACGACAACGCAAGGCTAGACAATGCACGGAAGGCAAGCAAAGAGTAACGGAAGGCAAGGAAGGCAAGGGAAAGCAAGGCAAGGCAAGGGTAACGGAAGGAACGGCTCGGCAAGGGCAAACAAGGCTAAGGCACGGCAACGCACGGCTAGGCAATGCACGGCCAGCCAAGGAAAGGGTAACGCAAGGCAAGGCACGGTCAGGCGAGGCAAGGCTAAGGCACGACAACGCAAGGCTAGGCAATGCACGGAAGGCAAGCAAAGAGTAACGGAAGGCAAGGAAGGCAAGGGAAAGCAAGGCAAGGCAAGGGTAACGGAAGGAACGGCACGGCAAGGGGAAACAAGGCTAAGGCACGACAACGCACGGCTAGGCAATGCACGGCAACGCAAGGAAAGGGTAACGCAAGGCAAGGAACTGTCAGGCGAGGCAAGGCTAAGGCACGACAACGCAAGGCTAGGCAATGCACGGAAGGTAAGCAAAGAGAAACGTAAGGCAAGGAAAGCAAGGGAAAGCAAGGCAAGGTAAGGGTAAGGGAAGGAACGGCACGGCAAGGGGAAACCAGGCTAAGGCACGACAACGCACGGCTAGGCAATGCACGGCAAGGCAAGGAAAGGGTAACGCAAGGGAAGGCACGGTCAGACGAGGCAAGGCTAAGGCACGACAACGCAAGGCTAGGCAGTGCACGGTAAGGCAAGGAAAGAGTAACGGAAGGAAAGGAAGGCAAGGCAAATCCAGGCAAGGCAAGTGTAACAAAAGGCACGGCACGGCAAGGGGAAACAAGGCTAAGGCACGACAACGCACGGCTAGGCAATGCACGGCAAGGCAAGGAAAGGGTAACGCAAGGCAAGGCACGGTCAGGCGAGGCAAGGCTATGGCACGACAACGCAAGGCTAGGCAATGCACGGAAGGCAAGCAAAGAGTAACGGAAGGCAAGGAAGGCAAGGGAAAGCAAGGGAAGGCAAGCGTAACAGAAGGAACGGCTCGGCAAGGGCAAACAAGGCTAAGGCACGGCAACGCACGGCTAGGCAATGCACGGCCAGCCAAGGAAAGGGTAACGCAAGGCAAGGCACGGTCAGGCAAGGCAAGGCTAATGCACGACAACGCAAGGCTAGGCAGTGCACGGTAAGGCAAGGAAAGAGTAACGGAAGGAAAGGAAGGCAAGGCAAATCCAGGCAAGGCAAGTGTAACAAAAGGCACGTCACGGCAAGGGGAAACAAGGCTAAGGCACGACAACGCACGGCTAGGCAATGCACGGAAGGCAAGCAAAGAGTAACGGATGGCAAGGAAGGCAAGGGAAAGCAAGGCAAGGCAAGGGTAACGGAAGGAACGGCACGGCAAGGGGAAACAAGGCTAAGGCACGACAACGCACGGTTAGGCAATGCACGGCAAGGCAAGGAAAGGGTAAAGCAAGGGAAGGCACGGTCAGGCGAGGCAAGGCTAAGGCACGACAACGCAAGGCTAGGCAATGCACGGAAGGTAAGCAAAGAGAAACGTAAGGCAAGGAAAGCAAGGGAAAGCAAGGCAAGGTAAGGGTAAGGGAAGGAACGGCACGGCAAGGGGAAACCAGGCTAAGGCACGACAACGCACGGCTAGGCAATGCACGGCAAGGCAAGGAAAGGGTAACGCAAGGGAAGGCACGGTCAGACGAGGCAAGGCTAATGCACGACAACGCAAGGCTAGGCAGTGCACGGCTAGGCAGGGAAAGAGTAACGGAAGGAAAGGAAGGCAAGGCAAAGCAAGGCAAGGCAAGTGTAACAAAAGGCACGGCACGGCAAGGGGAAACAAGGCTAAGGCACGGCAACGCACGGCTAGGCAATGCACGGCCAGCCAAGGAAAGGGTAACGCAAGGCAAGGCACGGTCAGGCAAGGCAAGGCTAATGCACGACAACGCAAGGCTAGGCAGTGCACGGTAAGGCAAGGAAAGAGAAACGGAAGGAAAGGAAGGCAAGGCAAATCCAGGCAAGGCAAGTGTAACAAAAGGCACGGCACGGCAAGGGGAAACAAGGCTAAGGCACGACAACGCACGGCTAGGCAATGCACGGCCAGGCAAGGAAAGGGTAACGCAAGGCAAGGCACGGTGAGGCAAGGCAAGGCTAATGCACGACAATACAAGGCTAGGCAATGCACGGAAGGCAAGCAAAGAGTAACGGAAGGCAAGGAAGGCAAGGCAAAGCAAGGCAACGCAAGCAAGGCTATAGCAAGGTGAAACAAGGCTATGGCACGACAACGCACGGCTAGGCAATGCACGGCAAGGCAAGGAAAGGGTAACGCAAGGCAAGGCACGGTGAGGCAAGGCAAGGCTAATGCACGACAACGCACGGCTAGGCAGTGCACGGCTAGGCAGGGAAAGAGTAACGGAAGGAAAGGAAGGCAAGGCAAAGCAAGGCAAGGCAAGTGTAACAAAAGGCACGGCACGGCAAGGGGAAACAAGGCGAAGGGACGGCAACGCACGGCTAGGCAATGCACGGCCAGGCAAGGAAAGGGTAACGCAAGGCAATGCACGGAAGGCAAGCAAAGAGTAACGGAAGGCAAGGAAGGCAAGGGAAAGCAAGGCAACGCAAGCAAGGCTATGGCAAGGTGAAAAAAGGCTAAGGCACGACAACGCAAGGCTAGGCAATGCACGGAAGGCAAGCAAAGAGTAACGGAAGGCAAGGAAGGCAAGGCAAAGCAAGGCAACGCAAGCAAGGCTATAGCAAGGTGAAACAAGGCTAAGGCACGACAACGCACGGCTAGGCAATGCACGGCAAGGCAAGGAAAGGGTAACGCAAGGGAAGGCACGGTCAGACGAGGCAAGGCTAAGGCACGACAACGCAAGGCTAGGCAATGCACGGAAGGCAAGCAAAGAGGAACGGAAGGCAAGGAAGGCAAGGGAAAGCAAGGCAAGGCAAGTCAAGGGTAACGGAGGTAAACGCACGGCAAGGGGAAACAACGCTAAGGCACGACAACGCACGGCTAGGCAATGCACGGCAAGGCAAGGAAAGGGTAACGCAAGGCAAGGCACGGTGAGGCAAGGCAAGGCTAATGCACGACAACGCACGGCTAGGCAATGCACGGCAAGGCAAGGAAAGGGTAACGCAAGGCAAGGCACTGTCAGGCGAGGGAAGGCTAATGCACGACAACGCAAGGCTAGGCAGTGCACGGCTAGGCAGGGAAAGAGTAACGGAAGGAAAGGAAGGCAAGGCAAAGCAAGGCAAGGCAAGTGTAACAAAAGGCACGGCACGGCAAGGGGAAACAAGGCGAAGGGACGGCAACGCACGGCTAGGCAATGCACGGCCAGGCAAGGAAAGGGTAACGGAAGGCAAGGCACGGTGAGGCAAGGCAAGGCTAATGCACGACAATACAAGGCTAGGCAATGCACGGAAGGCAAGCAAAGAGTAACGGAAGGCAAGGAATGCAAGGCAAAGCAAGGCAACGCAAGGAAGGCTATGGCAATGTGAAAAAAGGCTAAGGCACGACAACGCAAGGCTAGGCAATGCACGGAAGGCAAGCAAAGAGTAACGGAAGGCAAGGAAGGCAAGGCAAAGCAAGGCAACGCAAGCAAGGCTATAGCAAGGTGAAACAAGGCTAAGGCACGACAACGCACGGCTAGGCAATGCACGGCAAGGCAAGGAAAGGGTAACGCAAGGCAAGGCACGGTCAGGCAAGGCAAGGCTAATGCACGACAACGCACGGCTAGGCAATGCACGGCAAGGCAAGGACAGGGTAACGCAAGGCAAGGCACGGTCAGGCGAGGCAAGGCTAAGGCACGACAACGCAAGGCTAGGCAATGCACGGAAGGCAAGCAAAGAGTAACGGAAGGCAAGGAATGCAAGGCAAAGCAAGGCAACGCAAGCAAGGCTATGGCAAGGTGAAAAAAGGCTAAAGCACGACAACGGAAGGCTACGCAATGCACGGAAGGCAAGCAAAGAGTAACGGAAGGCAAGGAAGGCAAGGGAAAGCAAGGCAAGGCAAGGGTAACGGAAGGAAACGCACGGCAAGGGGAAACAAGGCTAAGGCACGACAACGCACGGCTAGGCAATGAACGGCAAGGCAAGGAAAGGGTAACGCAAGGCAAGGCACGGTGAGGCAAGGCAAGGCTAATGCACGACAACGCACGGCTAGGCAATGCACGGCAAGGCAAGGAAAGGGTAACGCAAGGGAAGGCACGGTCAGACGAGGCAAGGCTAAGGCACGACAACGCAAGGCTAGGCAATGCACGGACGGCAAGCAAAGAGTAACGGAAGGCAAGGAAGGCAAGGGAAAGCAAGGCAAGGCAAGGGTAACGGAAGGAAACGCACGGCAAGGGGAAACAAGGCTAAGGCACGACAACGCACGGCTAGGCAATGCACGGCAAGGCAAGGAAAGGGTAACCCAAGGCAAGGCACGGTGAGGCAAGGCAAGGCTAATGCACGACAACGCACGGCTAGGCAATGCACGGCAAGGCAAGGAAAGGGTAACGCAAGGGAAGGCACGGTCAGACGAGGCAAGGCTAAGGCACGACAACGCAAGGCTAGGCAATGCACGGAAGGCAAGCAAAGAGTAACGGAAGGCGAGGAAGGCAAGGGAAAGCAAGGCAAGGCAAGGGTAACAGAAGGAACGGCTCGGCAAGGGGAAACAAGGCTAAGGGACGGCAACGCACGGCTAGGCAATGCACGGCCAGGCAAGGAAAGGGTAACGCAAGGCAAGGCACGGTGAGGCAAGGCAAGGCTAACGCAAGGCAAGGCACGGTCAGGCGAGGCAAGGCTAAGGCACGACAACGCAAGGCTAGGCAATGCACGGAAGGCAAGCAAAGAGTAACGGAAGGCAAGGAAGGCAAGGGAAAGCAAGGCAAGGCAAGGGTAACGGAAGGAACGGCACGGCAAGGGGAAACAAGGCTAAGGCACGACAACGCACGGATAGGCAATGCACGGCAAGGCAAGGAAAGGGTAACGCAAGGCAAGGCACGGTCAGGCGAGGCAAGGCTAAGGCACGACAACGCAAGGCTAGGCAATGCACGGAAGGTAAGCAAAGAGAAACGTAAGGCAAGGAAAGCAAGGGAAAGCAAGGCAAGGTAAGGGTAAGGGAAGGAACGGCACGGCAAGGGGAAACCAGGCTAAGGCACGACAACGCACGGCTAGGCAATGCACGGCAAGGCAAGGAAAGGGTAACGCAAGGGAAGGCACGGTCAGACGAGGCAAGGCTAAGGCACGACAACGCAAGGCTAGGCAGTGCACGGTAAGGCAAGGAAAGAGTAACGGAAGGAAAGGAAGGCAAGGCAAATCCAGGCAAGGCAAGTGTAACAAAAGGCACGGCACGGCAAGGGGAAACAAGGCTAAGGCACGACAACGCACGGCTAGGCAATGCACGGCCAGCCAAGGAAAGGGTAACGCAAGGGAAGGCACGGTCAGACGAGGCAAGGCTAAGGCACGACAACGCAAGGCTAGGCAGTGCACGGTAAGGCAAGGAAAGAGTAACGGAAGGAAAGGAAGGCAAGGCAAGTCCAGGCAAGGCAAGTGTAACAAAAGGCACGTCACGCCAAGGGGAAACAAGGCTAAGGCACGACAACGCAAGGCTAGGCAATGCACGGAAGGCAAGCAAAGAGTAACGGATGGCAAGGAAGGCAAGGGAAAGCAAGGCAAGGCAAGGGTAACAGAAGGAACGGCACGGCAACGGGAAACCAGGCTAAGGCACGACAACGCACGGCTAGGCAATGCACGGCAAGGCAAGGAAAGGGTAACGCAAGGCAAGGCACGGTCAGGCGAGGCAAGGCTAAGGCACGACAACGCAAGGCTAGGCAGTGCACGGTAAGGCAAGGAAAGAGTAACGGAAGGAAAGGAAGGCAAGGCAAATCCAGGCAAGGCAAGTGTAACAAAAGGCACGGCACGGCAAGGGGAAACAAGGCTAAGGCACGACAACGCACGGCTAGGCAATGCACGGCAAGGAAAGGGTAACGCAAGGCAAGGCACGGTGAGGCAAGGCAAGGCTAAGGCACGACAACGCAAGGCTAGGCAATGCACGGAAGGCAAGCAAAGAGTAACGGAAGGCAAGGAAGGCAAGGCAAAGCAAGGCAACGCAAGCAAGGCTATAGCAAGGTGAAACAAGGCTATGGCACGACAACGCACGGCTAGGCAATGCACGGCAAGGCAAGGAAAGGGTAACGCAAGGCAAGGCACGGTGAGGCAAGGCAAGGCTAATGCACGACAACGCACGGCTAGGCAGTGCACGGCTAGGCAGGGAAAGAGTAACGGAAGGAAAGGAAGGCAAGGCAAAGCAAGGCAAGGCAAGTGTAACAAAAGGCACGGCACGGCAAGGGGAAACAAGGCTAAGGCACGGCAACGCACGGCTAGGCAATGCACGGCCAATCAAGGAAAGGGTAACGCAAGGCAAGGCACGGAAGGCAAGCAAAGAGTAACGGAAGGCAAGGAATGCAAGGCAAAGCAAGGCAACGCAAGCAAGGCTATGGCAAGGTGAAAAAAGGCTAAGGCACGACAACGCAAGGCTAGGCAATGCACGGAAGGCAAGCAAAGAGTAACGGAAGGCAAGGAAGGGAAGGCAAAGCAAGGCAACGCAAGCAAGGCTATGGCAAGGTGAAACAAGGCTAAGGCACGACAACGCACGGCTAGGCAATGCACGGCAAGGCAAGGAAAGGGTAACGCAAGGCAAGGCACGGTGAGGCAAGGCAAGGCTAATGCACGACAACGCACGGCTAGGCAATGCACGGCAAGGCAAGGAAAGGGTAACGCAAGGCAAGGCACGGTCAGGCGAGGCAAGGCTAAGGAACGACAACGCAAGGCTAGACAATGCACGGAAGGCAAGCAAAGAGTAACGGAAGGCAAGGAATGCAAGGCAAAGCAAGGCAACGCAAGCAAGGCTATGGCAAGGTGAAAAAAGTCTAAGGCACGACAACGCAAGGCTAGGCAATGCACGGCAAGGCAAGGAAAGGGTAACGCAAGGGAAGGCACGGTCAGACGAGGCAAGGCTAAGGCACGACAACGCAAGGCTAGGCAATGCACGGAAGGCAAGCAAAGAGTAACGGAAGGCAAGGAAGGCAAGGGAAAGCAAGGCAAGGCAAGTCAAGGGTAACGGAAGGAAAGGCACGGCAAGGGGAAACAAGGCTAAGGCACGACAACGCACGGCTAGGCAATGCACGGCAAGGCAAGGAAAGGGTAACGCAAGGCAAGGCACGGTGAGGCAAGGCAAGGCTAATGCACGACAACGCACGGCTAGGCAATGCACGGCAAGGCAAGGAAAGGGTAACGCAAGGCAAGGCACTGTCAGGCGAGGGAAGGCTAATGCACGACAACGCAAGGCTAGGCAGTGCACGGCTAGGCAGGGAAAGAGTAACGGAAGGAAAGGAAGGCAAGGCAAAGCAAGGCAAGGCAAGTGTAACAAAAGGCACGGCACGGCAAGGGGAAACAAGGCGAAGGGACGGCAACGCACGGCTAGGCAATGCACGGCCAGGCAAGGAAAGGGTAACGCAAGGCAAGGCACGGTGAGGCAAGGCAAGGCTAATGCACGACAATACAAGGCTAGGCAATGCACGGAAGGCAAGCAAAGAGTAACGGAAGGCAAGGAATGCAAGGCAAAGCAAGGCAACGCAAGCAAGGCTATGGCAAGGTGAAACAAGGCTAAAGCACGACAACGCAAGGCTAGGCAATGCACGGAAGGCAAGCAAAGAGTAACGGAAGGCAAGGAAGGCAAGGCAAAGCAAGGCAACGCAAGCAAGGTTATAGCAAGGTGAAACAAGGCTAAGGCACGACAACGCACGGCTAGGCAATGCACGGCAAGGCAAGGAAAGGGTAACGCAAGGCAAGGCACGGTGAGGCAAGGCAAGGCTAATGCACGACAACGCACGGCTAGGCAATGCACGGCAAGGCAAGGACAGGGTAACGCAAGGCAAGGCACGGTCAGGCGAGGCAAGGCTAAGGAACGACAACGCAAGGCTAGACAATGCACGGAAGGCAAGCAAAGAGTAACGGAAGGCAAGGAATGCAAGGCAAAGCAAGGCAACGCAAGCAAGGCTATGGCAAGGTGAAAAAAGGCTAAAGCACGACAACGGAAGGCTACGCAATGCACGGAAGGCAAGCAAAGAGTAACGGAAGGCAAGGAAGGCAAGGGAAAGCAAGGCAAGGCAAGGGTAACGGAAGGAAACGCACGGCAAGGGGAAACAAGGCTAAGGCACGACAACGCACGGCTAGGCAATGCACGGCAAGGCAAGGAAAGGGTAACGCAAGGCAAGGCACGGTGAGGCAAGGCAAGGCTAATGCACGACAACGCACGGCTAGGCAATGCACGGCAAGGCAAGGAAAGGGTAACGCAAGGGAAGGCACGGTCAGACGAGGCAAGGCTAAGGCACGACAACGCAAGGCTAGGCAATGCACGGACGGCAAGCAAAGAGTAACGGAAGGCAAGGAAGGCAAGGGAAAGCAAGGCAAGGCAAGGGTAACGGAAGGAAACGCACGGCAAGGGGAAACAAGGCTAAGGCACGACAACGCACGGCTAGGCAATGCACGGCAAGGCAAGGAAAGGGTAACGCAAGGCAAGGCACGGTGAGGCAAGGCAAGGCTAATGCACGACAACGCACGGCTAGGCAATGCACGGCAAGGCAAGGAAAGGGTAACGCAAGGGAAGGCACGGTCAGACGAGGCAAGGCTAAGGCACGACAACGCAAGGCTAGGCAATGCACGGAAGGCAAGCAAAGAGTAACGGAAGGCAAGGAAGGCAAGGGAAAGCAAGGCAAGGGTAACAGAAGGAACGGCTCGGCAAGGGGAAACAAGGCTAAGGGACGGCAACGCACGGCTAGGCAATGCACGGCCAGGCAAGGAAAGGGTAACGCAAGGCAAGGCACGGTCAGGCAAGGCAAGGCAAGGGTAACGCAAGGCAAGGCACGGTCAGGCGAGGCAAGGCTAAGGCACGACAACGCAAGGCTAGGCAATGCACGGAAGGCAAGCAAAGAGTAACGGAAGGCAAGGAAGGCAAGGGAAAGCAAGGCAAGGCAAGGGTAACGGAAGGAACGGCACGGCAAGGGGAAACAAGGCTAAGGCACCACAACGCACGGATAGGCAATGCACGGCAAGGCAAGGAAAGGGTAACGCAAGGCAAGGCACTGTCAGTCGAGGCAAGGCTAAGGCACGACAACGCAAGGCTAGGCAATGCACGGAAGGTAAGCAAAGAGAAACGTAAGGCAAGGAAAGCAAGGGAAAGCAAGGCAAGGTAAGGGTAAGGGAAGGAACGGCACGGCAAGGGGAAACCAGGCTAAGGCACGACAACGCACGGCTAGGCAATGCACGGCAAGGCAAGGAAAGGGTAACGCAAGGGAAGGCACGGTCAGACGAGGCAAGGCTAAGGCACGACAACGCAAGGCTAGGCAGTGCACGGTAAGGCAAGGAAAGAGTAACGGAAGGAAAGGAAGGCAAGGCAAATCCAGGCAAGGCAAGTGTAACAAAAGGCACGGCACGGCAAGGGGAAACGCAAGGGAAGGCACGGTCAGACGAGGCAAGGCTAAGGCACGACAACGCAAGGCTAGGCAGTGCACGGTAAGGCAAGGAAAGAGTAACGGAAGGAAAGGAAGGCAAGGCAAGTCCAGGCAAGGCAAGTGTAACAAAAGGCACGGCACGCCAAGGGGAAACAAGGCTAAGGCACGACAACGCAAGGCTAGGCAATGCACGGAAGGCAAGCAAAGAGTAACGGATGAAAAGGAAGGCAAGGGAAAGCAAGGCAAGGCAAGGGTAACAGAAGGAACGGCACGGCAAGGGGAAACCAGGCTAAGGCACGACAACGCACGGCTAGGCAATGCACGGCAAGGCAAGGAAAGGGTAACGCAAGGCAAGGCACGGTCAGGCGAGGCAAGGCTAAGGCACGACAACGCAAGGCTAGGCAGTGCACGGTAAGGCAAGGAAAGAGTAACGGAAGGAAAGGAAGGCAAGGCAAATCCAGGCAAGGCAAGTGTAACAAAAGGCACGGCACGGCAAGGGGAAACAAGGCTAAGGCACGACAACGCACGGCTAGGCAATGCACGGCAAGGTAAGGAAAGGGTAACGCAAGGCAAGGCACGGTGAGGCAAGGCAAGGCTAATGCACGACAACGCAAGGCTAGGTAATGCACGGAAGGCAAGCAAAGAGTAACGGAAGGCAAGGAAGGCAAGGGAAAGCAAGGCAACGCAAGCAAGGCTATAGCAAGGTGAAACAAGGCTATGGCACGACAACGCACGGCTAGGCAATGCACGGCAAGGCAAGGAAATGGTAAAGTAAGGGAAGGCACGGTGAGGCAAGGCAAGGCTAATGCACGACAACGCACGGCTAGGCAATGCACGGCTAGGCAGGGAAAGAGTAACGGAAGGAAAGGAAGGCAAGGCAAAGCAAGGCAAGGCAAGTGTAACAAAAGGCACGGCACGGCAAGAGGAAACAAGGCGAAGGGACGGCAACGCACGGCTAGGCAATGCACGGCCAGGCAAGGAAAGGGTAACGCAAGGCAAGGCACGGAAGGCAAGCAAAGAGTAACGGAAGGCAAGGAAGGCAAGGGAAAGCAAGGCAAGGCAAGCAAGGCTATGGCAAGGTGAAAAAAGGCTAAGGCACGACAACGCAAGGCTAGGCAATGCACGGAAGGCAAGCAAAGAGTAACGGAAGGCAAGGAAGGGAAGGCAAAGCAAGGCAACGCAAGCAAGGCTATAGCAAGGTGAAACAAGGCTAAGGCACGACAACGCACGGCTAGGCAATGCACGGCAAGGCAAGGAAAGGGTAACGCAAGGCAAGGCACGGTGAGGCAAGGCAAGGCTAATGCACGACAACGCACGGCTAGGCAATGCACGGCAAGGCAAGGAAAGGGTAACGCAAGGCAAGGCACGGTCAGGCGAGGCAAGGCTAAGGAACGACAACGCAAGGCTAGACATTGCACGGAAGGCAAGCAAAGAGTAACGGAAGGCAAGGAATGCAAGGCAAAGCAAGGCAACGCAAGCAAGGCTATGGCAAGGTGAAAAAAGGCTAAAGCACGACAACGCAAGGCTACGCAATGCACGGAAGGCAAGCAAAGAGTAACGGAAGGCAAGGAAGGCTAGGGAAAGCACAGCAAGGCAAGGGTAACGGAAGGAAAGGCACGGCAAGGCGAAACAAGGCTAAGGCACGACAACGCACGGCTAGGCAATGAACGGCAAGGCAAGGAAAGGGTAACGCAAGGCAAGGCACGGTGAGGCAAGGCAAGGCTAATGCACGACAACGCAGGGCTAGGCAATGCACGGCAAGGCAAGGAAAGGGTAACGCAAGGGAAGGCACGGTCAGACGAGGCAAGGCTAAGGCACGACAACGCAAGGCTAGGCAATGCACGGAAGGCAAGGGAAAGCAAGGCAAGGCAAGGGTAACGGAAGGAAACGCACGGCAAGGGGAAACAAGGCTAAGGCACGACAACGCACGGCTAGGCAATGCACGGCAAGGCAAGGAAAGGGTAACGCAAGGCAAGGCACGGTGAGGCAAGGCAAGGCTAATGCACGACAACGCACGGCTAGGCAATGCACGGCAAGGCAAGGAAAGGGTAACCAAGGGAAGGCACGGTCAGACGAGGCAAGGATAAGGCACGAAAACGCAAGGCTAGGCAATGCACGGAAGGCAAGCAAAGAGTAACGGAAGGCAAGGAAGGCAAGGGAAAGCAAGGCAAGGCAAGGGTAACAGAAGGAACGGCTCGGCAAGGGGAAACAAGGCTAAGGGACGGCAACGCACGGCTAGGCAATGCACGGCCAGCCAAGGAAACGGTAACGCAAGGCAAGGCACGGTCAGGCAAGGCAAGGCTAATGCACGACAACGCAAGGCTAGGCAGTGCACGGTAAGGCAAGGAAAGAGAAACGGAAGGAAAGGAAGGCAAGGCAAATCCAGGCAAGGCAAGTGTAACAAAAGGCACGGCACGGCAAGGGGAAACAAGGCTAAGGCACGACAACGCAAGGCTAGGCAATGCACGGCAAGGCAAGGAAAGGGTAACGCAAGGCAAGGCACGGTGAGGCAAGGCAAGGCTAATGCACGACAACGCACGGCTAGGCAATGCACGGCAAGGCAAGGAAAGGCTAACGCAAGGCAAGGCACGGTCAGGCGAGGCAAGGCTAAGGCACGACAACGCAAGGCTAGGCAATGCACGGAAGGCAAGCAAAGAGTAACGGAAGGCAAGGAAGGCAAGGGAAAGCAAGGCAAGGCAAGGGTAACGGAAGGAAACGCACGGCAAGGGGAAACAAGGCTAAGGCACGACAACGCACGGCTAGGCAATGCACGGCAACGCAAGGAAAGGGTAACGCAAGGCAAGGAACTGTCAGGCGAGGCAAGGCTAAGGCACGACAACGCAAGGCTAGGCAATGCACGGAAGGTAAGCAAAGAGAAACGTAAGGCAAGGAAAGCAAGGGAAAGCAAGGCAAGGTAAGGGTAAGGGAAGGAACGGCACGGCAAGGGGAAACCAGGCTAAGGCACGACAACGCACGGCTAGGCAATGCACGGCAAGGCAAGGAAAGGGTAACGCAAGGGAAGGCACGGTCAGACGAGGCAAGGCTAATGCACGACAACGCAAGGCTAGGCAGTGCACGGCTAGGCAGGGAAAGAGTAACGGAAGGAAAGGAAGGCAAGGCAAAGCAAGGCAAGGCAAGTGTAACAAAAGGCACGGCACGGCAAGGGGAAACAAGGCTAAGGGACGGTAACGCACGGCTAGGCAATGCACGGCCAGGCAAGGAAAGGGTAACGCAAGGCAAGGCACGGTCAGGCAAGGCAAGGCTAATGCACGACAACGCAAGGCTAGGCAGTGCACGGTAAGGCAAGGAAAGAGTAACGGAAGGAAAGGAAGGCAAGGCAAATCCAGGCAAGGCAAGTGTAACAAAAGGCACGGCACGGCAAGGGGAAACAAGGCTAAGGCACGACAACGCACGGCTAGGCAATGCACGGCAAGGCAAGGAAAGGCTAACGCAAGGCAAGGCACGGTGAGGCAAGGCAAGGCTAATGCACGACAATACAAGGCTAGGCAATGCACGGAAGGCAAGCAAAGAGTAACGGAAGGCAAGGAATGCAAGGCAAAGCAAGGCAACGCAAGCAAGGCTATGGCAAGGTGAAAAAAGGCTAAGGCACGACAACGCAAGGCTAGGCAATGCACGGAAGGCAAGCAAAGAGTAACGGAAGGCAAGGAAGGCAAGGCAAAGCAAGGCAACGCAAGCAAGGCTATGGCAAGGTGAAACAAGGCTAAGGCACGACAACGCACGGCTAGGCAATGCACGGCAAGGCAAGGAAAGGGTAACGCAAGGCAAGGCACGGTGAGGCAAGGCAAGGCTAATGCACGACAACGCACGGCTAGGCAATGCACGGCAAGGCAAGGAAAGGGTAACGCAAGGCAAGGCACGGTCAGGCGAGGCAAGGCTAAGGAACGACAACGCAAGGCTAGAAAATGCACGGAAGGCAAGCAAAGAATAACGGAAGGCAAGGAAAGCAAGGCAAAGCAAGGCAACGCAAGCAAGGCTATGGCAAGGTGAAAAAAGGCTAAAGCACGACAACGCAAGGCTACGCAATGCACGGAAGGCAAGCAAAGAGTAACGGAAGGCAAGGAAGGCCAGGGAAAGCAAGGCAAGGCAAGGGTAACGGAAGGAAAGGCACGGCAAGGGGAAACAAGGCTAAGGCACGACAACGCACGGCTAGGCAATGAACGGCAAGGCAAGGAAAGGGTAACGCAAGGCAAGGCACGGTGAGGCAAGGCAAGGCTAATGCACGACAACGCAGGGCTAGGCAATGCACGGAAGGCAAGCAAAGAGTAACGGAAGGCAAGGAAGGCCAGGGAAAGCAAGGCAAGGCAAGGGTAACGGAAGGAAAGGCACGGCAAGGGGAAACAAGGCTAAGGCACGACAACGCACGGCTAGGCAATGAACGGCAAGGCAAGGAAAGGGTAACGCAAGGCAAGGCACGGTGAGGCAAGGCAAGGCTAATGCACGACAACGCAGGGCTAGGCAATGCACGGCAAGGCAAGGAAAGGGTAACGCAAGGCAAGGCACGGTCAGGCGAGGCAAGGCTAAGGCACGACAACGCAAGGCTAGGCAATGCACGGAAGGCAAGCAAAGAGTAACGGAAGGCAAGGAAGGCAAGGGAAAGCAAGGCAAGGCAAGGGTAACGGAAGGAAAGACACGGCAATGGGAAACAAGGCTAAGGCACGACAACGCACGGTTAGGCAATGCACGGCAAGGCAAGGAAAGGGTAACGCAAGGCAAGGCACGGTGAGGCAAGGCAAGGCTAATGCACGACAACGCACGGTTAGGCAATGCACGGCAAGGCAAGGAAAGGGTAAAGCAAGGGAAGGAACGGTCAGGCGAGATAAGGCTAAGGCACGACAACGCAAGGCTAGGCAATGCACGGAAGGCAAGCAAAGAGTAACGGAAGGCAAGGAAGGCAAGGGAAAGCAAGGCAAGGCAAGGGTAACAAAAGGAACGGCTCGGCAAGGGCAAACAAGGCTAAGGCACGGCAACGCACGGCTAGGCAATGCACGGCCAGCCAAGGAAAGGGTAACGCAAGGCAAGGCACGGTCAGGCAAGGCAAGGCTAATGCACGACAACGCAAGGCTAGGCAGTGCACGGTAAGGCAAGGAAAGAGTAACGGAAGGAAAGGAAGGCAAGGCAAATCCAGGCAAGGCAAGTGTAACAAAAGGCACGGCACGGCAAGGGGAAACAAGGCTAAGGCACGACAACGCAAGGCTAGGCAATGCACGGAAGGCAAGCAAAGAGTAACGGAATGCAAGGAAGGCAAGGGAAAGCAAGGGAAGGCAACGGTAACCGAAGGAACGGCACGGCAAGGGGAAACAAGGCTAAGGCACCACAATGCACGGCTAGGCAAGGCAGGGCAAGGCAAGGAAAGGGTAACGCAAGGGAAGGCACGGTCAGGCGAGGCAAGGCTAATGCACGACAACGCAAGGCTAGGCAGTGCACGGCTAGGCAAGGAAAGAGTAACGGAAGGAAAGGAAGGCAAGGCAAAGCAAGGCAAGGCAAGTGTAACAAAAGGCACGGCACGGCAAGGGGAAACAAGGCGAAGGGACGGCAACGCACGGCTAGGCAATGCACGGCCAGGCAAGGAAAGGGTAACGCAAGGCAAGGCACGGTGAGGCAAGGCAAGGCTAATGCACGACAACGCAAGGCTAGGCAATGCACGGAAGGCAAGCAAAGAGTAACGGAAGGCAAGGAATGCAAGGCAAAGCAAGGCAACGCAAGCAAGGCTATGGCAAGGTGAAAAAAGGCTAAGGCACGACAAAGCAAGGCTAGGCAATGCACGGAAGGCAAGCAAAGAGTAACGGAAGGCAAGGAAGGCAAGGCAAAGCAAGGCAACGCAAGCAAGGCTATGGCAAGGTGAAACAAGGCTAAGGCACGACAACGCACGGCTAGGCAATGCACGGCAAGGCAAGGAAAGGGTAACGCAAGGCAAGGCACGGTGAGGCAAGGCAAGGCTAAGGCACGACAACGCACGGCTAGGCAATGCACGGCAAGGCAAGGAAAGGGTAACGCAAGGTAAGGCACGGTGAGGCAAGGCAAGGCTAATGCACGACAACGCACGGCTAGGCAATGCACGGCAAGGCAAGGAAAGGGTAACGCAAGGCAAGGCACTGTCAGGCGAGGGAAGGCTAATGCACGACAACGCAAGGCTAGGCAGTGCACGGCTAGGCAGGGAAAGAGTAACGGAAGGCAAGGAATGCAAGGCAAAGCAAGGCAACGCAAGCAAGGCTATGGCAAGGTGAAAAAAGGCTAAAGCACGACAACGCAAGGCTACGCAATGCACGGAAGGCAAGCAAAGAGTAACGGAAGGCAAGGAAGGCCAGGGAAAGCAAGGGAAGGCAAGGGTAACGGAAGGAAAGGCACGGCAAGGGGAAACAAGGCTAAGGCACGACAACGCACGGCTAGGCAATGCACGGCAAGGCAAGGAAAGGGTAACGCAAGGCAAGGCACGGTGAGGCAAGGCAAGGCTAATGCACGACAACGCACGGCTAGGCAATGCACGGCAAGGCAAGGAAAGGGTAACGCAAGGCAAGGCACGGTCAGGCGAGGCAAGGCTAAGGAATGACAACGCAAGGCTAGACAATGCACGGAAGGCAAGCAAAGAGTAACGGAAGGCAAGGAATGCAAGGCAAAGCAAGGCAACGCAAGCAAGGCTATGGCAAGGTGAAAAAAGGCTAAAGCACGACAACGCAAGGCTACGCAATGCACGGAAGGCAAGCAAAGAGTAACGGAAGGCAAGGAAGGCCAGGGAAAGCAAGGGAAGGCAAGGGTAACGGAAGGAAAGGCACGGCAAGGGGAAACAAGGCTAAGGCACGACAACGCACGGCTAGGCAATGCACGGCAAGGCAAGGAAAGGGTAACGCAAGGCAAGGCACGGTGAGGCAAGGCAAGGCTAATGCACGACAACGCAGGGCTAGGCAATGCACGGCAAGGCAAGGAAAGGGTAACGCAAGGGAAGGCACGGTCAGACGAGGCAAGGCTAAGGCACGACAACGCAAGGCTAGGCAATGCACGGAAGGCAAGCAAAGAGGAACGGAAGGCAAGGAAGGCAAGGGAAAGCAAGGCAAGGCAAGGGTAACGGAAGGAAACGCACGGCAAGGGGAAACAAGGCTAAGGCACGAAAACGCACGGCTAGGCAATGCACGGCAAGGCAAGGAAAGGGTAACGCAAGGCAAGGCACGGTGAGGCAAGGCAAGGCTAATGCACGACAACGCACGGCTAGGCAATGCACGGCAAGGCAAGGAAAGGGTAACGCAAGGGAAGGCACGGTCAGACGAGGCAAGGCTAAGGCACGACAACGCAAGGCTAGGCAATGCACGGAAGGCAAGCAAAGAGTAACGGAAGGCAAGGAAGGCCAGGGAAAGCAAGGCAAGGCAAGGGTAACAGAAGGAACGGCTCGGCAAGGGGAAACAAGGCTAAGGGACGGCAACGCACGGCTAGGCAATGCACGGCCAGCCAAGGAAAGGGTAACGCAAGGCAAGGCACGGTCAGGTGAGGCAAGGCTAATGCACGACAATGCAAGGCTAGACAGTGCACGGTAAGGCAAGGAAAGAGAAACGGAAGGAAAGGAAGGCAAGGCAAATCCAGGCAAGGCAAGTGTAACAAAAGGCACGGCACGGCAAGGGGAAACAAGGCTAAGGCACGACAACGCACGGCTAGGCAATGCACGGCAAGGCAAGGAAAGGGTAACGCAAGGCAAGGCACGGTGAGGCAAGGCAAGGCTAATGCACGACAACGCACGGCTGGGCAATGCACGGCAAGGCAAGGAAAGGCTAACGCAAGGCAAGGCACGGTCAGGCGAGGCAAGGCTAAGGCACGACAACGCAAGGCTAGGCAATGCACGGAAGGCAAGCAAAGAGTAACGGAAAGCAAGGAAGGCAAGGGAAAGCAAGGCAAGGCAAGGGTAACGGAAGGAAACGCACGGCAAGGGGAAACAAGGCTAAGGCACGACAACGCACGGCTAGGCAATGAACGGCAAGGCAAGGAAAGGGTAACGCAAGGCAAGGCACGGTGAGGCAAGGCAAGGCTAAGGAACGACAACGCAAGGCTAGACAATGCACGGAAGGCAAGCAAAGAGTAACGGAAGGCAAGGAAGGCCAGGGAAAGCAAGGCAAGGCAAGGGTAACGGAAGGAAAGGCACGGCAAGGGGAAACAAGGCTAAGGCACGACAACGCACGGCTAGGCAATGAACGGCAAGGCAAGGAAAGGGTAACGCAAGGCAAGGCACGGTGAGGCAAGGCAAGGCTAATGCACGACAACGCAAGGCTAGGCAATGCACGGAAGGCAAGCAAAGAGTAACGGAAGGCAAGGAAGGCAAGGGAAAGCAAGGCAACGCAAGCAAGGCTATAGCAAGGGGAAACAAGGCTAAGGAACGACAACGCACGGCTAGGCAATGCACGGAAGGCAAGCAAAGAGTAACGGAAGGCAAGGAAGGCAAGGCAAAGCAAGGCAACGCAAGCAAGGCTATAGCAAGGTGAAACAAGGCTAAGGCACGACAACGCACGGCTAGGCAATGCACGGCAAGGCAAGGAAAGGGTAACGCAAGGCAAGGCACGGTCAGGCGAGGCAAGGCTAAGGCACGACAACGCAAGGCTAGGCAATGCACGGAAGGCAAGCAAAGAGTAACGGAAGGCAAGGAAGGCAAGGGAAAGCAAGGGAAGGCAAGGGTAACAGAAGGAACGGCTCGGCAAGGGGAAACAAGGCTAAGGGACGGCAACGCACGGCTAGGCAATGCACGGCCAGCCAAGGAAAGGGTAACGCAAGGCAAGGCACGGTCAGGCAAGGCAAGGCTAATGCACGACAACGCAAGGCTAGGCAGTGCACGGTAAGGCAAGGAAAGAGTAACGGAAGGAAAGGAAGGCAAGGCAAATCCAGGCAAGGCAAGTGTAACAAAAGGCACGGCACGGCAAGGGGAAACAAGGCTAAGGCACGACAACGCACGGCTAGGCAATGCACGGCAAGGCAAGGAAAGGGTAACACAAGGCAAGGCACGGTGAGGCAAGGCAAGGCTAATGCACGACAACGCACGGCTAGTCAATGCACGGCAAGGCAAGGAAAGGCTAACGCAAGGCAAGGCACGGTCAGGCGAGGCAAGGCTAAGGCACGACAACGCAAGGCTAGGCAATGCACGGAAGGCAAGCAAAGAGTAACGGAAGGCAAGGAAGGCAAGGGAAAGCAAGGCAAGGCAAGTGTAACGGAAGGAACGGCACGGCAAGGGGAAACAAGGCTAAGGCACGACAACGCAGGACTAGGCAATGCACGGCCAGCCAAGGAAAGGGTAACGCAAGGCAAGGCACGGTCAGGCAAGGCAAGGCTAATGCACGACAACGCAAGGCTAGGCAGTGCACGGTAAGGCAAGGAAAGAGTAACGGAAGGAAAGGAAGGCAAGGCAAATCCAGGCAAGGCAAGTGTAACAAAAGGCACGGCACGGCAAGGGGAAACAAGGCTAAGGCACGACAACGCACGGCTAGGCAATGCACGGCAACGCAAGGAAAGGGTAACGCAAGGCAAGGAACTGTCAGGCGAGGCAAGGCTAAGGCACGACAACGCAAGGCTAGGCAATGCACGGAAGGTAAGCAAAGAGTAACGGAAGGCAAGGAAAGCAAGGGAAAGCAAGGCAAGGTAAGGGTAAGGGAAGGAACGGCACGGCAAGGGGAAACAAGGCTAAGGCACGACAACGCACGGCTAGGCAATGCACGGCAAGGCAAGGAAAGGGTAACGCAAGGGAAGGCACGGTCAGACGAGGCAAAGCTAAGGCACGACAACGCAAGGCTAGGCAATGCACGGCTAGGCAAGGAAAGAGTAACGGAAGGAAAGGAAGGCAAGGCAAAGCAAGGCAAGGCAAGTGTAACAAAAGGCACGGCACGGCAAGGGGAAACAAGGCGAAGGGACGGCAACGCACGGCTAGGCAATGCACGGCCAGGCAAGGAAAGGGTAACGCAAGGCAAGGCACGGTGAGGCAAGCCAAGGCTAATGCACGACAATACAAGTCTAGGCAATGCACGGAAGGCAAGCAAAGAGTAACGGAAGGCAAGGAATGCAAGGCAAAGCAAGGCAACGCAAGCAAGGCTATGGCAAGGTGAAAAAAGGCTAAGGCACGACAACGCAAGGCTAGGCAATGCACGGAAGGCAAGCAAAGAGTAACGGAAGGCAAGGAAGGCAAGGCAAAGCAAGGCAACGCAAGCAAGGCTATAGCAAGGTGAAACAAGGCTAAGGCACGACAACGCACGGCTAGGCAATGCACGGCAAGGCAAGGAAAGGGTAACGCAAGGCAAGGCACGGTGAGGCAAGGCAAGGCTAATCCACGACAACGCACGGCTAGGCAATGCACGGCAAGGCAAGGAAAGGGTAACGCAAGGCAAGGCACGGTCAGGCGAGGCAAGGCTACGGAACGACAACGCAAGGCTAGACAATGCACGGAAGGCAAGCAAAGAGTAACGGAAGGCAAGGAAGGCAAGGCAAAGCAAGGCAACGCAAGCAAGGCTATAGCAAGGTGAAAAAAGGCTAAAGCACGACAACGCAAGGCTACGCAATGCACGGAAGGCAAGCAAAGAGTAACGGAAGGCAAGGAAGGCCAGGGAAAGCAAGGCAAGGCAAGGGTAACGGAAGGAAAGGCACGGCAAGGGGAAACAAGGCTAAGGCACGACAACGCACGGCTAGGCAATGAACGGCAAGGCAAGGAAAGGGTAACGCAAGGCAAGGCACGGTGAGGCAAGGCAAGGCTAATGCACGACAACGCACGGCTAGGCAATGCACGGCAAGGCAAGGACAGGGTAACGCAAGGCAAGGCACGGTCAGGCGAGGCAAGGCTAAGGAATGACAACGCAAGGCTAGGCAATGCACGGAAGGCAAGCAAAGAGTAACGGAAGGCAAGGAATGCAAGGCAAAGCAAGGCAACGCAAGCAAGGCTATGGCAAGGTGAAAAAAGGCTAAAGCACGACAACGCAAGGCTACGCAATGCACGGAAGGCAAGCAAAGAGTAACGGAAGGCAAGGAAGGCCAGGGAAAGCAAGGGAAGGCAAGGGTAACGGAAGGAAAGGCACGGCAAGGGGAAACAAGGCTAAGGCACGACAACGCACGGCTAGGCAATGAACGGCAAGGCAAGGAAAGGGTAACGCAAGGCAAGGCACGGTGAGGCAAGGCAAGGCTAATGCACGACAACGCACGGCTAGGCAATGCACGGCAAGGCAAGGAAAGGGTAACGCAAGGGAAGGCACGGTCAGACGAGGCAAGGCTAAGGCACGACAACGCAAGGCTAGGCAATGCACGGAAGGCAAGCAAAGAGTAACGGAAGGCAAGGAAGGCAAGGGAAAGCAAGGCAAGGCAAGGGTAACGGAAGGAAACGCACGGCAAGGGGAAACAAGGCTAAGGCACGACAACGCACGGCTAGGCAATGCACGGCAAGGCAAGGAAAGGGTAACGCAAGGCAAGGCACGGTGAGGCAAGGCAAGGCTAATGCACGACAACGCACGGCTAGGCAATGCACGGCAAGGCAAGGAAAGGGTAACGCAAGGGAAGGCACGGTCAGACGAGGCAAGGCTAAGGCACGACAACGCAAGGCTAGGCAATGCACGGAAGGCAAGCAAAGTGTAACGGAAGGCAAGGAAGGCAAGGGAAAGCAAGGCAAGGCAAGGGTAACAGAAGGAACGGCTCGGCAAGGGGAAACAAGGCTAAGGGACGGCAACGCACGGCTAGGCAATGCACGGCCAGCCAAGGAAAGGGTAACGCAAGGCAAGGCACGGTCAGGTGAGGCAAGGCTAATGCACGACAACGCAAGGCTAGACAGTGCACGGTAAGGCAAGGAAAGAGTAACGGAAGGAAAGGAAGGCAAGGCAAATCCAGGCAAGGCAAGTGTAACAAAAGGCACGGCACGGCAAGGGGAAACAAGGCTAAGGCACGACAACGCACGGCTAGGCAATGCACGGCAAGGCAAGGAAAGGGTAACGCAAGGCAAGGCACGGTCAGGCGAGGCAAGGCTAAGGAACGACAACGCAAGGCTAGACAATGCACGGAAGGCAAGCAAAGAGTAACGGAAGGCAAGGAATGCAAGGCAAAGCAAGGCAACGCAAGCAAGGCTATGGCAAGGTGAAAAAAGGCTAAAGCACGACAACGCAAGGCTACGCAATGCACGGAAGGCAAGCAAAGAGTAACGGAAGGCAAGGAAGGCCAGGGAAAGCAAGGCAAGGCAAGGGTAACGGAAGGAAAGGCACGGCAAGGGGAAACAAGGCTAAGGCACGACAACGCACGGCTAGGCAATGAACGGCAAGGCAAGGAAAGGGTAACGCAAGGCAAGGCACGGTGAGGCAAGGCAAGGCTAATGCACGACAACGCAAGGCTAGGCAATGCACGGAAGGCAATCAAAGAGTAACGGAAGGCAAGGAAGGCAAGGGAAAGCAAGGCAACGCAAGCAAGGCTATAGCAAGGTGAAACAAGGCTAAGGCACGACAACGCAAGGCTAGGCAATGCACGGAAGGCAAGCAAAGAGTAACGGAAGGCAAGGAAGGCAAGGCAAAGCAAGGCAACGCAAGCAAGGCTATAGCAAGTTGAAACAAGGCTAAGGCACGACAACGCACGGCTAGGCAAGGCAGGGCAAGGCAAGGAAAGGGTAACGCAAGGGAAGGCACGGTCAGGCGAGGCAAGGCTAAGGCACGACAACGCAAGGCTAGGCAATGCACGGAAGGCAAGCAAAGAGTAACGGAAGGCAAGGAAGGCAAGGGAAAGCAAGGGAAGGCAAGGGTAACAGAAGGAACGGCTCGGCAAGGGGAAACAAGTCTAAGGGACGGCAACGCACGGCTAGGCAATGCACGGCCAGCCAAGGAAAGGGTAACGCAAGGCAAGGCACGGTCAGGCAAGGCAAGGCTAATGCACGACAACGCAAGGCTAGGCAGTGCACGGTAAGGCAAGGAAAGAGTAACGGAAGGAAAGGAAGGCAAGGCAAATCCAGGCAAGGCAAGTGTAACAAAAGGCACGTCACGGCAAGGGGAAACAAGGCTAAGGCACGACAACGCACGGCTAGGCAATGCACGGCAAGGCAAGGAAAGGGTAACGCAAGGCAAGGCACGGTGAGGCAAGGCAAGGCTAATGCACGACAACGCACGGCTAGGCAATGCACGGCAAAGCAAGGAAAGGGTAACGCAAGGGAAGGCACGGTCAGGCGAGGCAAGGCTAAGGCACGACAACGCAAGGCTAGGCAATGCACGGAAGGCAAGCAAAGAGTAACGGAAGGCAAGGAAGGCAAGGGAAAGCAAGGCAAGGCAAGGGTAACGGAAGGAAACGCACGGCAAGAGGAAACAAGGCTAAGGCACGACAACGCACGGCTAGGCAATGCACGGCAAGGCAAGGAAAGGGTAACGCAAGGCAAGGCACGGTGAGGCAAGGCAAGGCTAATGCACGACAACGCACGGCTAGGCAATGCACGGCAAGGCAAGGAAAGGGTAACGCAAGGGAAGGCACGGTCAGACGAGGCAAGGCTAAGGCACGACAACGCAAGGCTAGGCAATGCACGGAAGGCAAGCAAAGAGTAACGGAAGGCAAGGAAGGCAAGGGAAAGCAAGGCAAGGCAAGGGTAACAGAAGGAACGGCTCGGCAAGGGGAAACAAGGCTAAGGGACGGCAACGCACGGCTAGGCAATGCACGGCCAGCCAAGGAAAGGGTAACGCAAGGCAAGGCACGGTCAGGTGAGGCAAGGCTAATGCACGACAACGCAAGGCTAGACAGTGCACGGTAAGGCAAGGAAAGAGAAACGGAAGGAAAGGAAGGCAAGGCAAATCCAGGCAAGGCAAGTGTAACAAAAGGCACGGCACGGCAAGGGGAAACAAGGCGAAGGGACGGTAACGCACGGCTAGGCAATGCACGGCCAGGCAAGGAAAGGGTAACGCAAGGCAAGGCACGGTGAGGCAAGGCAAGGCTAATGCACGACAATACAAGGCTAGGCAATGCACGGAAGGCAAGCAAAGAGTAACGGAAGGCAAGGAATGCAAGGCAAAGCAAGGCAACGCAAGCAAGGCTATGGCAAGGTGAAAAAAGGCTAAGTCACGACAACGCAAGGCTAGGCAATGCACGGAAGGCAAGCAAAGAGTAACGGAAGGCAAGGAAGGCAAGGCAAAGCAAGGCAACGCAAGCAAGGCTATGGCAAGGTGAAACAAGGCTAAGACACGACAACGCACGGCTAGGCAATGCACGGCAAGGCAAGGAAAGGGTAACGCAAGGCAAGGCACGGTCAGGCAAGGCAAGGCTAATGCACGACAACGCACGGCTAGGCAATGCACGGCAAGGCAAGGAAGGGTAACGCAAGGCAAGGCACGGTCAGGCGAGGCAAGGCTAAGGAACGACAACGCAAGGCTAGGCAATGCACGGAAGGCAAGCAAAGAGTAACGGAAGGCAAGGAAGGCAAGGGAAAGCAAGGCAAGGCAAGGGTAACGGAAGGAAACGCACGGCAAGGGGAAACAAGGCTAAGGCACGACAACGCACGGCTAGGCAATGCACGGCAAGGCAAGGAAAGGGTAACGCAAGGCAAGGCACGGTCAGGCAAGGCAAGGCTAATGCACGACAACGCAAGGCTAGGCAGTGCACGGTAAGGCAAGGAAAGAGTAACGGAAGGAAAGGAAGGCAAGGCAAATCCAGGCAAGGCAAGTGTAACAAAAGGCACGGCACGGCAAGGGGAAACAAGGCTAAGGCACGACAACGCAAGGCTAGGCAATGCACGGAAGGCAAGGAAGGCAAGGGAAAGCAAGGCAAGGCAAGGGTAACGGAAGGAATCGCACGGCAAGGGGAAACAAGGCTAAGGCACGACAACGCACGGCTAGGCAATGCACGGCAAGGCAAGGAAATGGTAACGCAAGGCAAGGCACGGTGAGGCAAGGCAAGGCTAATGCACGACAACGCACGGCTAGGCAATGCACGGCAAGGCAAGGAAAGGGTAACGCAAGGGAAGGCACGGTCAGACGAGGCAAGGCTAAGGCACGACAACGCAAGGCTAGGCAATGCACGGAAGGCAAGCAAAGAGTAACGGAAGGCAAGGAAGGCAAGGGAAAGCAAGGCAAGGCAAGGGTAACAGAAGGAACGGCTCGGCAAGGGGAAACAAGGCTAAGGGACGGCAACGCACGGCTAGGCAATGCACGGCAAGGCAAGGAAAGGGTAACGCAAGGCAAGGCACGGTGAGGCAAGGCAAGGCTAATGCACGACAACGCAGGGCTAGGCAATGCACGGCAAGGCAAGGAAAGGGTAACGCAAGGGAAGGCACGGTCAGACGAGGCAAGGGTAAGGCACGACAACGCAAGGCTAGGCAATGCACGGAAGGCAAGCAAAGTGTAACGGAAGGCAAGGAAGGCAAGGGAAAGCAAGGGAAGGCAAGGGTAACAGAAGGAACGGCTCGGCAAGGGCAAACAAGGCTAAGGGACGGCAACGCACGGCTAGGCAATGCACGGCCAGGCAAGGAAAGGGTAACGCAAGGCAAGGCACGGTGAGGCAAGGCAAGGCTAATGCACGACAACGCACGGCTAGGCAGTGCACGGTAAGGCAAGGAAAGAGTAACGGAAGGAAAGGAAGGCAAGGCAAATCCACGCAAGGCAAGTATAACAAAAGGCAAGGCACGGCAAGGGGAAACAAGGCTAAGGCACGACAACGCACGGCTAGGCAATGCACGGCAAGGCAAGGAAAGGCTAACGCAAGGCAAGGCACGGTCAGGCAAGGCAAGGCTAATGCACGACAACGCACGGCTAGGCAATGCACGGCAAGGCAAGGAAAGGCTAACGCAAGGCAAGGCACGGTCAGGCGAGGCAAGGCTAAGGCACGACAACGCAAGGCTAGGCAATGCACGGAAGGCAAGCAAAGAGTAACGGAAGGCAAGGAAGGCAAGGGAAAGCAAGGCAAGGCAAGGGTAACGGAAGGAACGGCACGGCAAGGGGAAACAAGGCTAAGGCACGACAACGCAGGACTAGGCAATGCACGGCAAGGCAAGGAAAGGGTAACGCAAGGCAAGGCACTGTCAGGCGAGGGAAGGCTAATGCACGACAACGCAAGGCTAGGCAGTGCACGGCTAGGCAGGGAAAGAGTAACGGAAGGAAAGGAAGGCAAGGCAAAGCAAGGCAAGGCAAGTGTAACAAAAGGCACGGCACGGCAAGGGGAAACAAGGCGAAGGGACGGCAACGCACGGCTAGGCAATGCACGGCCAGGCAAGGAAAGGGTAACGCAAGGTAAGGCACGGTGAGGCAAGGCAAGGCTAATGCACGACAATACAAGGCTAGGCAATGCACGGAAGGCAAGCAAAGAGTAACGGAAGGCAAGGAATGCAAGGCAAAGCAAGGCAACGCAAGCAAGGCTATGGCAAGGTGAAAAAAGGCTAAGGCACGACAACGCAAGGCTAGGCAATGCACGGAAGGCAAGCAAAGAGTAACGGAAGGCAAGGAAGGCAAGGCAAAGCAAGGCAACGCAAGCAAGGCTATAGCAAGGTGAAACAAGGCTAAGGCACGACAACGCACGGCTAGGCAATGCACGGCAAGGCAAGGAAAGGGTAACGCAAGGCAAGGCACGGTCAGGCAAGGCAAGGCTAATGCACGACAACGCACGGCTAGGCAATGCACGGCAAGGCAAGGAAAGGCTAACGCAAGGCAAGGCACGGTCAGGCGAGGCAAGGCTAAGGCACGACAACGCAAGGCTAGACAATGCACGGAAGGCAAGCAAAGAGTAACGGAAGGCAAGGAATGCAAGGCAAAGCAAGGCAACGCAAGCAAGGCTATGGCAAGGTGAAAAAAGGCTAAAGCACGACAACGCAAGGCTACGCAATGCACGGAAGGCAAGCAAAGAGTAACGGAAGGCAAGGAAGGCAAGGCAAAGAAAGGCAAGACAAGGGTAACGGAAGGAAACGCACGGCAAGGGGAAACAAGGCTAAGGCACGACAACGCACGGCTAGGCAATGCACGGCAAGGCAAGGAAAGGGTAACGCAAGGCAAGGCAAGGTGAGGCAAGGCAAGGCTAATGCACGACAACGCACGGCTAGGCAATGCACGGCAAGGCAAGGAAAGGGTAACGCAAGGGAAGGCACGGTCAGACGAGGCAAGGCTAAGGCACGACAACGCAAGGCTAGGCAATGCACGGAAGGCAAGCAAAGAGTAACGGAAGGCAAGGAAGGCAAGGGAAAGCAAGGCAAGGCAAGGGTAACGGAAGGAAACGCACGGCAAGGGGAAACAAGGCTAAGGCACGACAACGCACGGCTAGGCAATGCACGGCAAGGCAAGGAAAGGGTAACGCAAGGCAAGGCACGGTGAGGCAAGGCAAGGCTAATGCACGACAACGCACGGCTAGGCAATGCACGGCAAGGCAAGGAAAGGGTAACGCAAGGGAAGGCACGGTCAGACGAGGCAAGGCTAAGGCACGACAACGCAAGGCTAGGCAATGCACGGAAGGCAAGCAAAGAGTAACGGAAGGCAAGGAAGGCAAGGGAAAGCAAGGCAAGGCAAGGGTAACGGAAGGAACGGCTCGGCAAGGGGAAACAAGGCTAAGGGACGGCAACGCACGGCTAGGCAATGCACGGCCAGCCAAGGAAAGGGTAACGCAAGGCAAGGCACGGTCAGGCAAGGCAAGGCTAATGCACGACAACGCAAGGCTAGGCAGTGCACGGTAAGGCAAGGAAAGAGTAACGGAAGGAAAGGAAGGCAAGGCAAATCCAGGCAAGGCAAGTGTAACAAAAGGCACGGCACGGCAAGGGGAAACAAGGCTAAGGCACGACAACGCACGGCTAGGCAATGCACGGCAACGCAAGGAAAGGGTAACGCAAGGCAAGGAACTGTCAGGCGAGGCAAGGCTAAGGCACGACAACGCAAGGCTAGGCAATGCACGGAAGGCAAGCAAAGAGTAACGGAAGGCAAGGAAGGCAAGGGAAAGCAAGGCAAGGCAAGGGTAACGGAAGGAACGGCTCTGCAAGGGCAAACAAGGCTAAGGCACGGCAACGCACGGCTAGGCAATGCACGGAAGGCAAGCAAAGAGTAACGGAAGGCAAGGAAGGCAAGGCAAAGCAAGGCAACGCAAGCAAGGCTATAGCAAGGTGAAACAAGGCTAAGGCACGACAACGCACGGCTAGGCAATGCACGGCAAGGCAAGGAAAGGGTAACGCAAGGCAAGGCACGGTGAGGCGAGGCAAGGCTAATGCACGACAACGCACGGCTAGGCAATGCACGGCAAGGCAAGGAAAGGGTAACGCAAGGCAAGGCACGGTCAGGCGAGTCAAGGCTAAGGAACGACAACGCAAGGCTAGGCAATGCACGGAAGGCAAGCAAAGAGTAACGGAAGGCAAGGAATGCAAGGCAAAGCAAGGCAACGCAAGCAAGGCTATGGCAAGGTGAAAAAAGGCTAAAGCACGACAACGCAAGGCTACGCAATGCACGGAAGGCAAGCAAAGAGTAACGGAAGGCAAGGAAGGCAAGGGAAAGCAAGGCAAGGCAAGGGTAACGGAAGGAAAGGCACGGCAAGGGGAAACAAGGCTAAGGCACGACAACGCACGGCTAGGCAATGAACGGCAAGGCAAGGAAAGGGTAACGCAAGGCAAGGCACGGTGAGGCAAGGCAAGGCTAAGGCACGACAACGCAAGGCTAGGCAATGCCCGGAAGGCAAGCAAAGAGTAACGGAAGGCAAGGAAGGCAAGGGAAAGCAAGGCAAGGCAAGGGTAACAGAAGGAACGGCTCGGCAAGGGGAAACAAGGCTAAGGGACGGCAACGCACGGCTAGGCAATGCACGGCCAGCCAAGGAAAGGGTAACGCAAGGCAAGGCACGGTCAGGTGAGGCAAGGCTAATGCACGACAACGCAAGGCTAGACAGTGCACGGTAAGGCAAGGAAAGAGAAACGGAAGGAAAGGAAGGCAAGGCAAATCCAGGCAAGGCAAGTGTAACAAAAGGCACGGCACGGCAAGGGGAAACAAGGCTAAGGCACGACAACGCACGGCTAGGCAATGAACGGCAAGGCAAGGAAAGGGTAACCCAAGGCAAGGCACGGTGAGGCAAGGCAAGGCTAATGCACGACAACGCAGGGCTAGGCAATGCACGGCAAGGCAAGGAAAGGGTAACGCAAGGGAAGGCACGGTCAGACGAGGCAAGGCTAAGGCACGACAACGCAAGGCTAGGCAATGCCCGGAAGGCAAGCAAAGAGTAACGGAAGGCAAGGAAGGCAAGGGAAAGCAAGGCAAGGCAAGGGTAACGGAAGGAAACGCACGGCAAGGGGAAACAAGGCTAAGGCACGACAACGCACGGCTAGGCAATGCACGGCAAGGCAAGGAAAGGGTAACGCAAGGCAAGGCACGGTCAGGCAAGGCAAGGCTAATGCACGACAACGCACGGCTAGGCAATGCACGGCAAGGCAAGGAAAGGGTAACGCAAGGCAAGGCACGGTCAGGCGAGGCAAGGCTAAGGAACGACAACGCAAGGCTAGACAATGCACGGAAGGCAAGCAAAGAGTAACGGAAGGCAAGGAATGCAAGGCAAAGCAAGGCAACGCAAGCAAGGCTATGGCAAGGTGAAAAAAGGCTAAAGCACGACAACGCAAGGCTACGCAATGCACGGAAGGCAAGCAAAGAGTAACGGAAGGCAAGGAAGGCAAGGGAAAGCAAGGCAAGGCAAGGGTAACAGAAGGAACGGCTCGGCAAGGGCAAACAAGGCTAAGGGACGGCAACGCACGGCTAGGCAATGCACGGCCAGCCAAGGAAAGGGTAACGCAAGGCAAGGCACGGTCAGGCAAGGCAAGGCTAATGCACGACAACGCAAGGCTAGGCAGTGCACGGTAAGGCAAGGAAAGAGTAACGGAAGGAAAGGAAGGCAAGGCAAATCCAGGCAAGGCAAGTGTAACAAAAGGCACGGCACGGCAAGGGGAAACAAGGCTAAGGCACGACAACGCACGGCTAGGCAATGCACGGCAAGGCAAGGAAAGGCTAACGCAAGGCAAGGCACGGTCAGGCGAGGCAAGGCTAAGGCACGACAACGCAAGGCTAGGCAATGCACGGAAGGCAAGCAAAGAGTAACGGAAGGCAAGGAAGGCAAGGGAAAGCAAGGCAAGGCAAGGGTAACGGAAGGAACGGCACGGCAAGGGGAAACAAGGCTAATGCACGACAACGCACGGCTAGGCAGTGCACGGCTAGGCAGGGAAAGAGTAACGGAAGGAAAGGAAGGCAAGGCAAAGCAAGGCAAGGCAAGTGTAACAAAAGGCACGGCACGGCAAGGGGAAACAAGGCGAAGGGACGGCAACGCACGGCTAGGCAATGCACGGCCAGGCAAGGAAAGGGTAACGGAAGGCAAGGCACGGTGAGGCAAGGCAAGGCTAATGCACGACAATACAAGGCTAGGCAATGCACGGAAGGCAAGCAAAGAGTAACGGAAGGCAAGGAAGGCAAGGCAAAGCAAGGCAACGCAAGCAAGGCTATAGCAAGGTGAAACAAGGCTAAGGCACGACAACGCACGGCTAGGCAATGCACGGCAAGGCAAGGAAAGGGTAACGCAAGGCAAGGCACGGTGAGGCAAGGCAAGGCTAATGCACGACAACGCACGGCTAGGCAATGCACGGCAAGGCAAGGAAACGGTAACGCAAGGCAAGGCACGGTCAGGTGAGGCAAGGCTAAGGAACGACAATGCAAGGCTAGACATTGCACGGAAGGCAAGCAAAGAGTAACGGAAGGCAAGGAATGCAAGGCAAAGCAAGGCAACGCAAGCAAGGCTATGGCAAGGTGAAAAAAGGCTAAAGCACGACAACGCAAGGCTACGCAATGCACGGAAGGCAAGCAAAGAGTAACGGAAGGCAAGGAAGGCAAGGGAAAGCAAGGCAAGGCAAGGGTAACGGAAGGAAACGCACGGCAAGGGGAAACAAGGCTAAGGCACGACAACGCACGGCTAGGCAATGCACGGCAAGGCAAGGAAAGGGTAACGCAAGGCAAGGCACGGTGAGGCAAGGCAAGGCTAATGCACGACAACGCACGGCTAGGCAATGCACGGCAAGGCAAGGAAAGGGTAACGCAAGGCAAGGCACGGTCAGACGAGGCAAGGCTAAGGCACGACAACGCAAGGCTAGGCAATGCACGGAAGGCAAGCAAAGAGTAACGGAAGGCAAGGAAGGCAAGGGAAAGCAAGGCAAGGCAAGGGTAACGGAAGGAACGGCACGGCAAGGGGAAACAAGGCTAAGGCACGACAACGCACGGCTAGGCAATGCACGGCAACGCAAGGAAAGGGTAACGCAAGGCAAGGAACTGTCAGGCGAGGCAAGGCTAAGGCACGACAACGCAAGGCTAGGCAATGCACGGAAGGTAAGCAAGGAGAAACGTAAGCAAGGAAAGCAAGGGAAAGCAAGGCAAGGTAAGGGTAAGGGAAGGAACGGCACGGCAACGGGAAACAAGGCTAAGGCACGACAAAGCACGGCTAGGCAATGCACGGCAAGGCAAGGAAAGGGTAACGCAAGGGAAGGCACGGTCAGGCGAGGCAAGGCTAAGGCACGACAACGCAAGGCTAGGCAATGCACGGAAGGCAAGAAAAGAGTAACGGAAGGCAAGGAAGGCAAGGGAAAGCAAGGCAAGGCAAGGGTAACAGAAGGAACGGCTCGGCAAGGGGAAACAAGGCTGAGGCACGACAACGCACGGCTAGGCAATGCACGGCAAGGCAAGGAAAGGGTAACGCAAGGCAAGGCACGGTGAGGCAAGGCAAGGCTAATGCACGACAACGCACGGCTAGGCAATGCACGGCAAGGCAAGGAAAGGGTAACGCAAGGCAAGGCACGGTCAGGCAAGGCAAGGCTAATGCACGACAACGCAAGGCTAGGCAGTGCACTGTAAGGCAAGGAAAGAGTAACGGAAGGAAAGGAAGGCAAGGCAAATCCAGGCAAGGCAAGTGTAACAAAAGGCACGGCACGGCAAGGGGAAACAAGGCTAAGGCACGACAACGCACGGCTAGGCAATGCACGGCAAGGCAAGGAAAGGGTAACGCAAGGCAAGGCACGGTGACGCAAGGCAAGGCTAATGCACGACAACGCACGGCTAGGCAATGCACGGCAAGGCAAGGAAAGGGTAACGCAAGGCAAGGCACGGTCAGGCGAGGCAAGGCTAAGGCACGACAACGCAAGGCTAGGCAATGCACGGAAGGCAAGCAAAGAGTAACGGAAGGCAAGGAAGGCAAGGGAAAGCAAGGCAAGGCAAGGGTAACGGAAGGAACGGCACGGCAAGGGGAAACAAGGCTAAGGCACGACAACGCAGGACTAGGCAATGCACGGCAAGGCAAGGAAAGGGTAACGCAAGGCAAGGCACTGTCAGGCGAGGGAAGGCTAATGCACGACAACGCAAGGCTAGGCAGTGCACGGCTAGGCAGGGAAAGAGTAACGGAAGGAAAGGAAGGCAAGGCAAAGCAAGGCAAGGCAAGTGTAACAAAAGGCACGGCACGGCAAGGGGAAACAAGGCGAAGGGACGGCAACGCACGGCTAGGCAATGCACGGCCAGGCAAGGAAAGGGTAACGGAAGGCAAGGCACGGTGAGGCAAGGCAAGGCTAATGCACGACAATACAAGGCTAGGCAATGCACGGAAGGCAAGCAAAGAGTAACGGAAGGCAAGGAATGCAAGGCAAATCAAGGCAACGCAAGCAAGGCTATGGCAAGGTGAAAAAAGGCTAAGGCACGACAAAGCAAGGCTAGGCAATGCACGGAAGGCAAGCAAAGAGTAACGGAAGGCAAGGAAGGCAAGGCAAAGCAAGGCAACGCAAGCAAGGCTATAGCAAGGTGAAACAAGGCCAAGGCACGACAACGCACGGCTAGGCAATGCACGGCAAGGCAAGGAAAGGGTAACGCAAGGCAAGGCACGGTGAGGCAAGGCAAGGCTAATGCACGACAACGCACGGCTAGGCAATGCACGGCAAGGCAAGGAAAGGGTAACGCAAGGCAAGGCACGGTCAGGCGAGGCAAGGCTAAGGAACGACAACGCAAGGCTAGACAATGCACGGAAGGCAAGCAAAGAGTAACGGAAGGCAAGGAATGCAAGGCAAAGCAAGGCAACGCAAGCAAGGCTATGGCAAGGTGAAAAAAGGCTAAAGCACGACAACGCAAGGCTACGCAATGCACGGAAGGCAAGCAAAGAGTAACGGAAGGCAAGGAAGGCAAGGGAAAGCAAGGCAAGGCAAGGGTAACGGAAGGAAACGCACGGCAAGGGGAAACAAGGCTAAGGCACGACAACGCACGGCTAGGCAATGCACGGCAAGGCAAGGAAAGGGTAACGCAAGGCAAGGCACGGTGAGGTAAGGCAAGGCTAATGCACGACAACGCACGGCTAGGCAATGCACGGCAAGGCAAGGAAAGTGTAACGCAAGGGAAGGCACGGTCAGACGAGGCAAGGCTAAGGCACGACAACGCAAGGCTAGGCAATGCACGGAAGGCAAGCAAAGAGTAACGGAAGGCAAGGAAGGCAAGGGAAAGCAAGACAAGGCAAGGGTAACAGAAGGAACGGCTCGGCAAGGGGAAACAAGGCTAAGGGACGGCAACGCACGACTAGGCAATGCACGGCCAGCCAAGGAAAGGGTAACGCAAGGCAAGGCACGGTCAGGCAAGGCAAGGCTAATGCACGACAACGCAAGGCTAGGCAGTGCACGGTAAGGCAAGGAAAGAGTAACGGAAGGAAAGGAAGGCAAGGCAAATCCAGGCAAGGCAAGTGTAACAAAAGGCTCGGCACGGCAAGGGGAAACAAGGCTAAGGCACGACAACGCACGGCTAGGCAATGCACGGCAAGGCAAGGAAAGGCTAACGCAAGGCAAGGCACGGTGAGGCAAGGCAAGGCTAATGCACGACAACGCACGGCTAGGCAATGCACGGAAGGCAAGCAAAGAGTAACGGAAGGCAAGGAAGGCAAGGGAAAGCAAGGCAAGGCAAGGGTAACGGAAGGAAAGGCACGGCAAGGCGAAACAAGGCTAAGGCACGACAACGCACGGCTAGGCAATGAACGGCAAGGCAAGGAAAGGGTAACGCAAGGCAAGGCACGGTGAGGCAAGGCAAGGCTAATGCACGACAACGCAGGGCTAGGCAATGCACGGCAAGGCAAGGAAAGGGTAACGCAAGGGAAGGCACGGTCAGACGGGGCAAGGCTAAGGCACGACAACGCAAGGCTAGGCAATGCACGGAAGGCAAGCAAAGAGTAACGGAAGGCAAGGAAGGCAAGGGAAAGCAAGGCAAAGCAAGGGTAACGGAAGGAAACGCACGGCAAGGGGAAACAAGGCTAAGGCACGACAACGCACGGCTAGGCAATGCACGGCAAGGCAAGGAAAGGGTAACGCAAGGCAAGGCACGGTGAGGCAAGGCAAGGCTAAGGCACGACAACGCAAGGCTAGGCAATGGACGGCAAGGCAAGGAAAGGGTAACGCAAGGGAAGGCACGGTCAGACGAGGCAAGGATAAGGCACGACAACGCAAGGCTAGGCAATGCACGGAAGGCAAGCAAAGAGTAACGGAAGGCAAGGAAGGCAAGGGAAAGCAAGGCAAGGCAAGGGTAACAGAAGGAACGGCTCGGCAAGGGGAAACAAGGATAAGGGACGGCAACGCACGGCTAGGCAATGCACGGCCAGGCAAGGAAAGGGTAACGGAAGGCAAGGCACGGTGAGGCAAGTCAAGGCTAATGCACGACCCTACAAGGCTAGGCAATGCACGGAAGGCAAGCAAAGAGTAACGGAAGGCAAGGAATGCAAGGCAAAGCAAGGCAACGCAAGCTAGGCTATGGCAAGGTGAAAAAAGGCTAAGGCACGTCAAAGCAAGGCTAGGCAATGCACGGAAGGCAAGCAAAGAGTAACGGAAGGCAAGGAAGGCAAGGCAAAGCAAGGCAACGCAAGCAAGGCTATGGCAAGGTGAAACAAGGCTAAGGCACGACAACGCACGGCTAGGCAATGCACGGCAAGGCAAGGAAAGGGTAACGCAAGGCAAGGCACGGTGAGGCAAGGCAAGGCTAATGCACGACAACGCACGGCTAGGCAATGCACGGCAAGGCAAGGAAAGGGTAACGCAAGGCAAGGCACAGTCAGGCGAGGCAAGGCTAAGGAACGACAACGCAAGGCTAGACAATGCACGGAAGGCAAGCAAAGAGTAACGGAAGGCAAGGAATGCAAGGCAAAGCAAGGCAACGCAAGCAAGGCTATGGCAAGGTGAAAAAAGGCTAAAGCACGACAACGCAAGGCTACGCAATGCACGGAAGGCAAGCAAAGAGTAACGGAAGGCAAGGAAGGCCAGGGAAAGCAAGGGAAGGCAAGGGTAACGGAAGGAAAGGCACGGCAAGGGGAAACAAGGCTAAGGCACGACAACGCACGGCTAGGCAATGAACGGCAAGGCAAGGAAAGGGTAACGCAAGGCAAGGCACGGTGAGGCAAGGCAAGGCTAATGCACGACAAAGCACGGCTAGGCAATGCACGGCAAGGCAAGGAAAGGGTAACGCAAGGCAAGGCACCGTCAGGCGAGGCAAGGCTAAGGCACGACAACGCAAGGCTAGGCAATGCACGGCAAGGCAAGGAAAGGGTAACGCAAGGGAAGGCACGGTCAGGCGAGGCAAGGCTAAGGAACGACAACGCAAGGCTAGGCAATGCACGGAAGGCAAGCAAAGAGTAACGGAAGGCAAGGAAGGCAAGGGAAAGCAAGGCAAGGCAAGGGTAACGGAAGGAAACGCACGGCAAGGGGAAACAAGGCTAAGGCACGACAACGCACGGCTAGGCAATGCACGGCAAGGCAAGGAAAGGGTAATGCAAGGCAAGGCACGGTCAGGCGAGGCAAGGCTAAGGAACGACAACGCAAGGCTAGACATTGCACGGAAGGCAAGCAAAGAGTAACGGAAGGCAAGGAATGCAAGGCAAAGCAAGGCAACGCAAGCAAGGCTATGGCAAGGTGAAAAAAGGCTAAAGCACGACAACGCAAGGCTACGCAATGCACGGAAGGCAAGCAAAGAGTAACGGAAGGCAAGGAAGGCCAGGGAAAGCAAGGCAAGGCAAGGGTAACGGAAGGAAAGGCACGGCAAGGGGAAACAAGGCTAAGGCACGACAACGCACGGCTAGGCAATGCACGGCAAGGCAAGGAAAGGGTAACGCAAGGCAAGGCACGGTGAGGCAAGGCAAGGCTAAAGCACGACAACGCAAGGCTACGCAATGCACGGAAGGCAAGCAAAGAGTAACGGAAGGCAAGGAATGCAAGGCAAAGCAAGGCAACGCAAGCAAGGCTATAGCAAGGTGAAACAAGGCTATGGCACGACAACGCACGGCTAGGCAATGCACGGAAGGCAAGCAAAGAGTAACGGAAGGCAAGGAAGGCAAGGCAAAGCAAGGCAACGCAAGCAAGGCTATAGCAAGGTGAAACAAGGCTATGGCACGACAACGCACGGCTAGGCAATGCACGGCAAGGCAAGGAAAGGGTAACGCAAGGCAAGGCACGGTGAGGCAAGGCAAGGCTAAGGCACGACAACGCAAGGCTAGGCAATGCACGGAAGGCAAGCAAAGAGTAACGGAAGGCAAGGAAGGCAAGGGAAAGCAAGGCAAGGCAAGGGTAACAGAAGGAACGGCTCGGCAAGGGGAAACAAGGCTAAGGGACGGCAACGCACGGCTAGGCAATGCACGGCCAGCCAAGGAAAGGGTAACGCAAGGCAAGGCACGGTCAGGTGAGGCAAGGCTAATGCACGACAACGCAAGGCTAGACAGTGCACGGTAAGGCAAGGAAAGAGAAACGGAAGGAAAGGAAGGCAAGGCAAATCCAGGCAAGGCAAGTGTAACAAAAGGCACGGCACGGCAAGGGGAAACAAGGCTAAGGCACGACAACGCACGGCTAGGCAATGCACGGCAAGGCAAGGAAAGGCTAACGCAAGGCAAGGCACGGTCAGGCGAGGCAAGGCTAAGGAACGACAACGCAAGGCTAGACAATGCACGGAAGGCAAGCAAAGAGTAACGGAAGGCAAGGAATGCAAGGCAAAGCAAGGCAACGCAAGCAAGGCTATGGCAAGGTGAAAAAAGGCTAAAGCACGACAACGCAAGGCTACGCAATGCACGGAAGGCAAGCAAAGAGTAACGGAAGGCAAGGAAGGCCAGGGAAAGCAAGGGAAGGCAAGGGTAACGGAAGGAAAGGCACGGCAAGGGCAAACAAGGCTAAGGCACGACAACGCACGGCTAGGCAATGAACGGCAAGGCAAGGAAAGGGTAACGCAAGGCAAGGCACGGTGAGGCAAGGCAAGGCTAATGCACGACAACGCACGGCTAGGCAATGCACGGCAAGGCAAGGAAAGGGTAACGCAAGGCAAGGCACCGTCAGGCAAGGCAAGGCTAAGGCACGACAACGCACGGCTAGGCAATGCACGGCAAGGCAAGGAAAGGGTAACGCAAGGCAAGGCACGGTCAGGCGAGGCAAGGCTAAGGAACGACAACGCAAGGCTAGACAATGCACGGAAGGCAAGCAAAGAGTAACGGAAGGCAAGGAAGGCAAGGGAAAGCAAGGGAAGGGAAGGGTAACGGAAGGAAACGCACGGCAAAGGGAAACAAGGCTAAGGCACGACAACGCACGGCTAGGCAATGCACGGCAAGGCAAGGAAAGGGTAACGCAAGGCAAGGCACGGTCAGGCGAGGCAAGGCTAAGGAACGACAACGCAAGGCTAGACAATGCACGGAAGGCAAGCAAAGAGTACCGGAAGGCAAGGAATGCAAGGCAAAGCAAGGCAACGCAAGCAAGGCTATGGCAAGGTGAAAAAAGGCTAAAGCACGACAACGCAAGGCTACGCAATGCACGGAAGGCAAGCAAAGAGTAACGGAAGGCAAGGAAGGCCAGGGAAAGCAAGGCAAGGCAAGGGTAACGGAAGGAAAGGCACGGCAAGGGGAAACAAGGCTAAGGCACGACAACGCACTGCTAGGCAATGAACGGCAAGGCAAGGAAAGGGTAACGCAAGGTAAGGCACGGTGAGGCAAGGCAAGGCTAAAGCACGACAACGCAAGGCTACGCAATGCACGGAAGGCAAGCAAAGAGTAACGGAAGGCAAGGAAGGCAAGGGAAAGCAAGGGAAGGCAATAGCAAAGGGGAAACAAGGCTATGGCACGACAACGCACGGCTAGGCAATGCATGGAAGGCAAGCAAAGAGTAACTAAAGGCAAGGAAGGCAAGGCAAAGCAAGGCAACGCAAGCAAGGCTATAGCAAGGTTAAACAAGGCTATGGCACGACAACGCACAGCTACGCAATGCACGGCAAGGCAAGGAAAGGGTAACGCAAGGGAAGGCACGGTCAGGCGAGGCAAGGCTAAGGCACGACAACGCAAGGCTAGGCAATGCACGGAAGGCAAGCAAAGAGTAACGGAAGGCAAGGAATGCAAGGGAAAGCAAGGCAAGGCAAGGGTAACAGAAGGAACGTCTCGGCAAGGGGAAACAAGGCTAAGGGACGGCAACGCACGGCTAGGCAATGCACGGCCAGCCAAGGAAAGGGTAACGCAAGGCAAGGCACGGTCAGGCAAGGCAAGGCTAATGCACGACAACGCAAGGCTAGGCAGTGCACGGTAAGGCAAGGAAAGAGTAACGGAAGGAAAGGAAGGCAAGGCAAATCTATGCAAGGCAAGTGAAACAAAAGGCACGGCACGGCAAGGGGAAACAAGGCTAAGGCACGACAACGCACGGCTAAGCAAGGTGAGGCAAGGCTAAGGCACGACAACGCACGGCTACGCAATGCACGGCAAGGCAAGGAAAGGCTAACGCAAGGCAAGGCACGGTCAGGCGAGGCAAGGCTAAGGCACGACAACGCAAGGCTAGGCAATGCACGGAAGGCAAGCAAAGAGTAACGGAAGGCAAGGAAGGCAAGGGAAAGCAAGGCAAGGCAAGGGTAACGGAAGGAACGGCACGGCAAGGGGAAACAAGGCTAAGGCACGACAACACAGGACTAGGAAATGCACGGCAAGGCAAGGAAAGGGTAACGCAAGGCAAGGCACTGTCAGGCGAGGGAAGGCTAATGCACGACAACGCAAGGCTAGGCAGTGCACGGCTAGGCAGGGAAAGAGTAACGGAAGGAAAGGAAGGCAAGGCAAAGCAAGGCAAGGCAAGTGTAACAAAAGGCACGGCACGGCAAGGGGAAACAAGGCGAAGGGACGGCAACGCACGGCTAGGCAATGCACGGCCAGGCAAGGAAAGGCTAACGCAAGGCAAGGCACGGTGAGGCAAGGCAAGGCTAATGCACGACAATACAAGGCTAGGCAATGCACGGAAGGCAAGCAAAGAGTAACGGAAGGCAAGGAATGCAAGGCAAAGCAAGGCAACGCAAGCAAGGCTATGGCAAGGTGAAAAAAGGCTAAGGCACGACAATGCAAGGCTAGGCAATGCACGGAAGGCAGGCAAAGAGTAACGGAAGGCAAGGAAGGCAAGGCAAAGCAAGGCAACGCAAGCAAGGCTATAGCAAGGTGAAACAAGGCTAAGGCACGACAACGCACGGCTAGGCAATGCACGGCAAGGCAAGGAAAGGGTAACGCAAGGGAAGGCACGGTCAGACGAGGCAAGGCTAAGGCACGACAACGCAAGGCTAGGCAATGCACGGAAGGCAAGCAAAGAGTAACGGAAGGCAAGGAAGGCAAGGGAAAGCAAGGCAAGGCAAGGCAAGGGTAACGGAAGGCACGGCAAGGGGAAACAAGGCTAAGGCACGACAACGCACGGCTAGGCAATGCACGGCAAGGCAAGGAAAGGGTAACGCAAGGCAAGGCACGGTGAGGCAAGGCAAGGCTAATGCACGACAACGCACGGCTAGGCAATGCACGGCAAGGCAAGGAAAGGGTAACCAAGGGAAGGCACGGTCAGACGAGGCAAGGATAAGGCACGAAAACGCAAGGCTAGGCAATGCACGGAAGGCAAGCAAAGAGTAACGGAAGGCAAGGAAGGCAAGGGAAAGCAAGGCAAGGCAAGGCAAGGGTAACAGAAGGAACGGTTCGGCAAGGGGAAACAAGGCTAAGGGACGGCAACGCACGGCCTGGCAATGAACGGCCAGCCAAGGAAACGGTAACGCAAGGCAAGGCACGGTCAGGCAAGGCAAGGCTAATGCACGACAACGCAAGGCTAGGCAGTGCACGGTAAGGCAAGGAAAGAGTAACGGAAGGAAAGGAAGGCAAGGCAAATCCAGGCAAGGCAAGTGTAACAAAAGGCACGGCACGGCAAGGGGAAACAAGGCTAAGGCACGACAACGCACGGCTAGGCAATGCACGGCAAGGCAAGGAAAGGGTAACGCAAGGCAAGGCACGGTGAGGCAAGGCAAGGCTAAGGCACGACAACGCACGGCTAGGCAATGCACGGCAAGGCAAGGAAAGGCTAACGCAAGGCAAGGCACGGTCAGGGGAGGCAAGGCTAAGGCACGACAACGCAAGGCTAGGCAATGCACGGAAGGCAAGCAAAGAGTAACGGAAGGCAAGGAAGGCAAGGGAAAGCAAGGCAAGGCAAGGGTAACGGAAGGAAACGCACGGCAAGGGGAAACTAGGCTAAGGCACGACAACGCACGGCTAGGCAATGCACGGCAAGGCAAGGAAAGGGTAACGCAAGGCAAGGCACGGTGAGGCAAGGCAAGGCTAATGCACGACAACGCAGGGCTAGGCAATGCACGGCAAGGCAAGGAAAGGGTAACGCAAGGCAAGGCACGGTCAGGCGAGGCAAGGCTAAGGCACGACAACGCAAGGCTAGGCAATGCACGGAAGGCAAGCAAAGAGTAACGGAAGGCAAGGAAGGCAAGGGAAAGCAAGGCAAGGCAAGGGTAACGGAAGGAAACGCACGGCAAGGGGAAACAAGGCTAAGGCACGACAACGCACGGCTAGGCAATGCACGGCAAGGCAAGGAAAGGGTAACGCAAGGCAAGGCACGGTGAGGCAAGGCAAGGCTAATGCACGAAAACGCAGGGCTAGGCAATGCACGGCAAGGCAAGGAAAGGGTAACGCAAGGGAAGGCACGGTCAGACGAGGCAAGGCTAAGGCACGACAACGCAAGGCTAGGCAATGCACGGAAGGCAAGCAAAGAGGAACGGAAGGCAAGGAAGGCAAGGGAAAGCAAGGGAAGGCAAGCGTAACAGAAGGAACGGCTCGGCAAGGGCAAACAAGGCTAAGGCACGGCAACGCACGGCTAGGCAATGCACGGCCAGCCAAGGAAAGGGTAACGCAAGGCAAGGCACGGTCAGGCAAGGCAAGGCTAATGCACGACAACGCAAGGCTAGGCAGTGCACGGTAAGGCAAGGAAAGAGTAACGGAAGGAAAGGAAGGCAAGGCAAATCCAGGCAAGGCAAGTGTAACAAAAGGCACGGCACGGCAAGGGGAAACAAGGCTAAGGCACGACAACGCAAGGCTAGGCAATGCACGGAAGGCAAGCAAAGAGTAACGGATGGCAAGGAAGGCAAGGGAAAGCAAGGCAAGGCAAGGGTAACAGAAGGAACGGCACGGCAAGGGGAAACAAGGCTAAGGCACGACAACGCACGGCTAGGCAATGCACGGCAACGCAAGGAAAGGGTAACGCAAGGCAAGGAACTGTCAGGCGAGGCAAGGCTAAGGCACGACAACGCAAGGCTAGGCAATGCACGGAAGGTAAGCAAAGAGAAACGTAAGGCAAGGAAAGCAAGGGAAAGCAAGGCAAGGTAAGGGTAAGGGAAGGAACGGCACGGCAAGGGGAAACCAGGCTAAGGCACGACAACGCACGGCTAGGCAATGCACGGCAAGGCAAGGAAAGGGTAACGCAAGGCAAGGCACGGTGAGGCAAGGCAAGGCTAATGCACGACAAAGCACGGCTAGGCAATGCACGGCAAGGCAAGGAAAGGGTAACGCAAGGCAAGGCACGGTCAGGCGAGGCAAGGCTAAGGCACGACAACGCACGGCTAGGCAATGCACGGCAAGGCAAGGAAAGGGTAACGGAAGGCAAGGCACGGTCAGACGAGGCAAGGCTAATGCACGACAACGCAAGGCTAGGCAATGCACGGCAAGGCAAGGAAAGAGTAACGGAAGGCAAGGAATTCAAGGCAAAGCAAGGCAACGCAAGCAAGGCTATGGCAAGGTGAAAAAAGGCTAAGGCACGACAACGCAAGGCTAGGCAATGCACGGAAGGCAAGCAAAGAGTAACGGAAGGCAAGGAAGGCAAGGCAAAGCAAGGCAACGCAAGCAAGGCTATGGCAAGGTGAAACAAGGCTAAGGCACGACAACGCACGGCTAGGCAATGCACGGCAAGGCAAGGAAAGGGTAACGCAAGGCAAGGAACGGTGAGGCAAGGCAAGGCTAATGCACGACAACGCACGGCTAGGCAATGCACGGCAAGGCAAGGAAAGGGTAACGCAAGGCAAGGCACGGTCAGGCGAGGCAAGGCTAAGGAACGACAACGCAAGGCTAGACAATGCACGGAAGGCAAGCAAAGAGTAACGGAAGGCAAGGAATGCAAGGCAAAGCAAGGCAACGCAAGCAAGGCTATGGCAAGGTGAAAAAAGGCTAAAGCACGACAACGCAAGGCTACGCAATGCACGGAAGGCAAGCAAAGAGTAACGGAAGGCAAGGAAGGCCAGGGAAAGCAAGGGAAGGCAAGGGTAACGGAAGGAAAGGCACGGCAAGGGCAAAAAAGGCTAAGGCACGACAACGCACGGCTAGGCAATGCACGGCAAGGCAAGGAAAGGGTAACGCAAGGCAAGGCACGGTGAGGCAAGGCAAGGCTAATGCACGACAACGCACGGCTAGGCAATGCACGGCAAGGCAAGGAAAGGGTAACGCAAGGCAAGGCACGGTCAGGCGAGGCAAGGCTAAGGCACGACAACGCACGGCTAGGAAATGCACGGCAAGGCAAGGAAAGGGTAACGCAAGGGAAGGCACGGTCAGACGAGGCAAGGCTAAGGCACGACAACGCAAGGCTAGACAATGCACGGAAGGCAAGCAAAGAGTAACGGAAGGCAAGGAATGCAAGGCAAAGCAAGGCAACGCAAGCAAGGCTATGGCAAGGTGAAAAAAGGCTAAAGCACGACAACGCAAGGCTACGCAATGCACGGAAGGCAAGCAAAGAGTAACGGAAGGCAAGGAAGGCAAGGGAAAGCAAGGCAAGGCAAGGGTAACGGAAGGAAAGGCACGGCAAGGGGAAACAAGGCTAAGGCACGACAACGCACGGCTAGGCAATGAACGGCAAGGCAAGGAAAGGGTAACGCAAGGCAAGGCACGGTGAGGCAAGGCAAGGCTAATGCACGACAACGCAGGGCTAGGCAATGCACGGCAAGGCAAGGAAAGGGTAACGCAAGGGAAGACACGGTCAGACGAGGCAAGGCTAAGGCACGACAACGCAAGGCTAGGCAATGCACGGAAGGCAAGCAAAGAGTAACGGAAGGCAAGGAAGGCAAGGGAAAGCAAGGCAAGGCAAGGGTAACGGAAGGAAACGCACGGCAAGGGGAAACAAGGCTAAGGCACGACAACGCACGGCTAGGCAATGCACGGCAAGGCAAGGAAAGGGTAACGCAAGGCAAGGCACGGTGAGGCAAGGCAAGGCTAATGCACGACAACGCACGGCTAGGCAATGCACGGCAAGGCAAGGAAAGGGTAACGCAAGGGAAGGCACGGTCAGACGAGGCAAGGCTAAGGCACGACAACGCAAGGCTAGGCAATGCACGGAAGGCAAGCAAAGAGAAACGTAAGGCAAGGAAAGCAAGGGAAAGCAAGGCAAGGTAAGGGTAAGGGAAGGAACGGCACGGCAACGGGAAACCAGGCTAAGGCACGACAACGCACGGCTACGCAATGCACGGCAAGGCAAGGAAAGGGTAACGCAAGGGAAGGCACGGTCAGACGAGGCAAGGCTAAGGCACGACAACGCAAGGCTAGGCAGTGCACGGTAAGGCAAGGAAAGAGTACCGGAAGGAAAGGAAGGCAAGGCAAATCCAGGCAAGGCAAGTGTAACAAAAGGCACGGCACGGTAAGGGGAAACAAGGCTAAGGCACGACAACGCACGGCTAGGCAATGCACGGTAAGGCAAGGAAAGAGTAACGGAAGGCAAGGCACGGTCAGACGAGGCAAGGATAAGGCACGACAACGCAAGGCTAGGCAATGCACGGCAAGGCAAGGAAAGGGTAACGGAAGGCAAGGAAGGCAAGGGAAAACAAGGCAAGGCAAGGGTAACGGAAGGAAACGCACGGCAAGGGGAAACAAGGCTAAGGCACGACAACGCACGGCTAGGCAATGCACGGCAAGGCAAGGAAAGGGTAACGCAAGGCAAGGCACGGTGAGGCAAGGCAAGGCTAATGCACGACAACGCACGGCTAGGCAATGCACGGCAAGGCAAGGAAAGGGTAACGCAAGGGAAGGCACGGTCAGACGAGGCAAGGCTAAGGCACGACAACGCAAGGCTAGGCAATGCACGGAAGGCAAGCAAAGAGTAACGGAAGGCAAGGAAGGCAAGGGAAAGCAAGGCAAGGCAAGGGTAACAGAAGGAACGGCTCGGCAAGGGGAAACAAGGCTAAGGGACGGCAACGCACGGCTAGGCAATGCACGGCCAGCCAAGGAAAGGGTAACGCAAGGCAAGGCACGGTCAGGCAAGGCAAGGCTAATGCACGACAACGCAAGGCTAGGCAGTGCACGGTAAGGCAAGGAAAGAGTAACGGAAGGAAAGGAAGGCAAGGCAAATCCAGGCAAGGCAAGTGTAACAAAAGGCACGGCACGGCAAGGGGAAACAAGGCGAAGGGACGGCAACGCACGGCTAGGCAATGCACGGCCAGGCAAGGAAAGGGTAACGCAAGGCAAGGCACGGTGAGGCAAGGCAAGGCTAATGCACGACAATACAAGGCTAGGCAATGCACGGAAGGCAAGCAAAGAGTAACGGAAGGCAAGGAATGCAAGGCAAAGCAAGGCAACGCAAGCAAGGCTATGGCAAGGTGAAAAAAGGCTAAGGCACGACAACGCAAGGCTAGGCAATGCACGGAAGGCAAGCAAAGAGTAACGGAAGGCAAGGAAGGCAAGGCAAAGCAATGCAACGCAAGCAAGACTATAGCAAGGTGAAACAAGGCTAAGACACGACAACGCACGGCTAGACAATGCACGGCAAGGCAAGGAAAGGGTAACGTAAGGCAAGGCACGGTGAGGCAAGGCAAGGCTAATGCACGACAACGCACGGCTAGGCAATGCACGGCAAGGCAAGGAAAGGGTAACGCAAGGCAAGGCACGGTCAGGCGAGGCAAGGCTAATTAACGACAACGCAAGTCTAGACAATGCACGGAAGGCAAGCAAAGAGTACCGGAAGGCAAGGAATGCAAGGAAAAGCAAGGCAACGCAAGCAAGGCTATGGCAAGGTGAAAAAAGGCTAAAGCACGACAACGCAAGTCTACGCAATGCACGGAAGGCAAGCAAAGAGTAACGGAAGGCAAGGAAGGCCCGGAAAAGCAAGGCAAGGCAAGGGTAATGGAAGGAAACGCACGGCAAGGGGAAACAAGGCTAAGGCACGACAACGCACGGCTAGGCAATGAACGGCAAGGCAAGGAAAGGGTAACGCAAGGCAAGGCACGGTGAGGCAAGGCAAGGCTAATGCACGACAACGCAGGGCTAGGCAATGCACGGCAAGGCAAGGAAAGGGTAACGCAAGGGAAGGCACGGTCAGACGAGGCAAGGCTAAGGCACGACAACGCAAGGCTAGGCAATGCACGGAAGGCAAGCAAAGAGTAACGGAAGGCAAGGAAGGCAAGGGAAAGCAAGGCAAGGCAAGGGTAACGGAAGGAAACGCACGGCAAGGGGAAACAAGGCTAAGGCACGACAACGCACGGCTAGGCAATGCACGGCAAGGCAAGGAAAGGGTAACGCAAGGCAAGGCACGGTGAGGCAAGGCAAGGCTAATGCACGACAACGCACGGCTAGGCAATGCACGGCAAGGCAAGGAAAGGCTAACGCAAGGCAAGGCACGGTCAGGCGAGGCAAGGCTAAGGCACGACAACGCAAGGCTAGGCAATGCACGGAAGGCAATCAAAGTGTAACGGAAGGCAAGGAAGGCAAGGGAAAGCAAGGCAAGGCAAGGGTAACGGAAGGAACGGCACGGGAAGGGGAAACAAGGCTAAGGCACGACAACACAGGACTAGGAAATTCACGGCAAGGCAAGGAAAGGGTAACGCAAGGCAAGGCACTGTCAGGCGAGGGAAGGCTAATGCACGACAACGCAAGGATAGGCAGTGCACGGCTAGGCAGGGAAAGAGTAACGGAAAGAAAGGAAGGCAAGGCAAAGCAAGGCTAGGCAAGTGTAACAAAAGGCACGGCACGGCAAGGGGTAACAAGGCGAAGGGACGGAAACGCACGGCTAGGCAATGCACGGCCAGGCAAGGAAAGGCTAACGCAAGGCAAGGCACGGTGAGGCAAGGCAAGGCAAGGCTAATGCACGACAATACAAGGCTAGGCAATGCACGGAAGTCAAGCAAAGAGTAACGGAAGGCAAGGAATGCAAGGCAAAGCAAGGCAACGCAAGCAAGTCCATGGCAAGGTGAAAAAAGGCTAAGGCACGACAACGCAAGGCTAGGCAATGCACGGAAGGCAAGCAAAGAGTAACGGAAGGCAAGGAAGGCAAGGCAAAACAAGGCAACGCAAGCAAGGCTACGACAAGGTGAAACAAGTCTAAGGAACGACAACGCACGGTTAGGCAATGCACGGCAAGGCAAGGAAAGAGTAACGGAAGGAAAGGAAGGCAAGGCAAATCCAGGCAAGGCAAGTGTAACAAAAGGCACGACACGGAAAGGGGAAACAAGGCTAAGGCACGACAACGCACGGCTAGGCAATGCACGGCCAGGCAAGGAAAGGGTAACGCAAGGGAAGGCACGGTGAGGCAAGGCAAGGCTAATGCACGACAACGCAAGGCTAGGTAATGCACGGAAGGCAAGCAAAGAGTAACGGAAGGCAAGGAATGCAAGGCAAAGCAAGGCAACGCAAGCAAGGCTATAGCAAGGTGAAACAAGGCTATGGCACGACAACGCACGGCTAGGCAATGCACGGCAAGGCAAGGAAAGGGTAACGCAAGGCAAGGCACGGTGAGGCAAGGCAAGGCTAATGCACGACAACGCACGGCTAGGCAGTGCACGGCTAGGCAGGGAAAGAGTAACGGAAGGAAAGGAAGGCAAGGCAAAGCAAGGCAAGGCAAGTGTAACAAAAGGCACGGCACGGCAAGGGGAAACAAGGCGAAGGGACGGCAACGCACGGCTAGGCAATGCACGGCCAGGCAAGGAAAGGGTAACGCAAGGCAATGCACGGAAGGCAAGCAAAGAGTAACGGAAGGCAAGGAATGCAAGGCAAAGCAAGGCAACGCAAGCAAGGCTATGGCAAGGTGAAAAAAGGCTAAGGCACGACAACGCAAGGCTAGGCAATGCACGGAAGGCAAGCAAAGAGTAACGGAAGGCAAGGAAGGCAAGGGAAAGCAAGGCAAGGCAAGGCAAGGGTAACGGAGGTAAACGCACGGCAAGGGGAAACAACGCTAAGGCACGACAACGCACGGCTAGGCAATGCACGGCAAGGCAAGGAAAGGGTAACGCAAGGAAAGGCACGGTGAGGCAAGGCAAGGCTAATGCACGACAACGCACGGCTAGGCAATGCACGGCAAGGCAAGGAAAGGCTAACGCAAGGCAAGGCACGGTCAGGCGAGGGAAGGCTAATGCACGACAACGCAAGGCTAGGCAGTGCACGGCTAGGCAGGGAAAGAGTAACGGAAGGAAAGGAAGGCAAGGCAAAGCAAGGCAAGGCAAGTGTAACAAAAGGCACGGCACGGCAAGGGGAAACAAGGCTAAGGGACGGCAACGCACGGCTAGGCAATGCACGGCCAGGCAAGGAAAGGGTAACGCAAGGCAAGGCACGGTGAGGCAAGGCAAGGCTAATGCACGACAATACAAGGCTAGGCAATGCACGGAAGGCAAGCAAAGAGTAACGGAAGGCAAGGAATGCAAGGCAAAGCAAGGCAACGCAAGCAAGGCTATGGCAAGGTGAAAAAAGGCTAAAGCACGACAACGCAAGGCTAGGCAATGCACGGAAGGCAAGCAAAGAGTAACGGAAGGCAAGGAAGGCAAGGCAAAGCAAGGCAACGCAAGCAAGGCTATGGCAAGGTGAAACAAGGCTAAGGCACGACAACGCACGGCTAGGCAATGCACGGCAAGGCAAGGAAAGGGTAACGCAAGGCAAGGCACGGTCAGGCAAGGCAAGGCTAATGCACGACAACGCACGGCTAGGCAATGCACGGCAAGGCAAGGAAAGGGTAACGCAAGGCAAGGCACGGTCAGGCTAGGCAAGGCTAATGCACGACAACGCAAGGCTAGGCAATGCACGGAAGGCAAGCAAAGAGTAACGGAAGGCAAGGAAGGCAAGGCAAAGCAAGGCAACGCAAGCAAGGCTATGGCAAGGTGAAAAAAGGCTAAAGCACGACAACGCAAGGCTACGCAATGCACGGAAGGCAAGCAAAGAGTAACGGAAGGCAAGGAAGGCCAGGGAAAGCAAGGCAAGGCAAGGGTAACGGAAGGAAACGCACGGCAAGGGGAAACAAGGCTAAGGCACGACAACGCACGGCTAGGCAATGAACGGCAAGGCAAGGAAAGGGTAACGCAAGGCAAGGCACGGTGAGGCAAGGCAAGGCTAATGCACGACAACGCAGGGCTAGGCAATGCACGGCAAGGCAAGGAAAGGGTAACGCAAGGGAAGGCACGGTCAGACGAGGCAAGGCTAAGGCACGACAACGCAAGGCTAGGCAATGCACGGAAGGAAAGCAAAGAGGAACGGAAGGCAAGGAAGGCAAGGGAAAGCAAGGCAAGGCAAGGGTAACGGAAGGAAACGCACGGCAAGGGGAAACAAGGCTAAGGCACGACAACGCACGGCTAGGCAATGCACCGCAAGGCAAGGAAAGGGTAACGCAAGGCAAGGCACGGTTAGGCAAGGCAAGGCTAATGCACGACAACGCACGGCTAGGCAATGCACGGCAAGGCAAGGAAAGGGTAACGCAAGGGAAGGCACGGTCAGACGAGGCAAGGCTAAGGCACGACAACGCAAGGCTAGGCAATGCACGGAAGGCAAGCAAAGAGTAACGGAAGGCAAGGAAGGCAAGGGAAAGCAAGGGAAGGCAAGGGTAAGAGAAGGAACGGCTCGGCAAGGGGAAACAAGGCTAAGGGACGGCAACGCACGGCTAGGCAATGCACGGCCAGCCAAGGAAAGGGTAACGCAAGGCAAGGCACGGTCAGGCGAGGCAAGGCTAACGCAAGGCAAGGCACGGTCAGGCGAGGCAAGGCTAAGGCACGACAACGCAAGGCTAGGCAATGCACGGAAGGCAAGCAAAGAGTAACGGAAGGCAAGGAAGGCAAGGGAAAGCAAGGCAAGGCAAGGGTAACGGAAGGAACGCCACGGCAAGGGGAAACAAGGCTAAGGCACGACAACGCCCGGCTAGGCAATGCACGGCAACGCAAGGAAAGGGTAACCCAAGGCAAGGAACTGTCAGGCGAGGCAAGGCTAAGGCACGACAACGCAAGGCTAGGCAATGCACGGAAGGTAAGCAAAGAGAAACGTAAGGCAAGGAAAGCAAGGGAAAGCAAGGCAAGGTAAGGGTAAGGGAAGGAACGGCACGGCAAGGGGAAACCAGGCTAAGGCACGACAACGCACGGCTAGGCAATGCACGGCAAGGCAAGGAAAGGGTAACGCAAGGGAAGGCACGGTCAGACGAGGCAAGGCTAAGGCACGACAACGCAAGGCTAGGCAGTGCACGGTAAGGCAAGGAAAGAGTAACGGAAGGAAAGGAAGGCAAGGCAAATCCAGGCAAGGCAAGTGTAACAAAAGGCACGGCACGGCAAGGGGAAACAAGGCTAAGGCACGACAACGCACGCCTAGGCAATGCACGGCAAGGCAAGGAAAGGGTAACGCAAGGCAAGGCACGGTGAGGCAAGGCAAGGCTAAGGCACGACAACGCAAGGCTAGGCAATGCACGGAAGGCAAGCAAAGAGGAACGGAAGGCAAGGAAGGCAAGGGAAAGCAAGGGAAGGCAAGCGTAACAAAAGGAACGGCTCGGCAAGGGCAAACAAGGCTAAGGCACGGCAACGCACGGCTAGGCAATGCACGGCCAGCCAAGGAAAGGGTAACGCAAGGCAAGGCACGGTCAGGCAAGGCAAGGCTAATGCACGACAACGCAAGGCTAGGCAATGCACGGTAAGGCAAGGAAAGAGTAACGGAAGGCAAGGAAGGCAAGGCAAAGCAAGGCAACGCAAGCAAGGCTATGGCAAGGTGAAACAAGGCTAAGGCACGACAACGCACGGCTAGACAATGCACGGCAAGGCAAGGAAAGGGTAACGCAAGGCAAGGCACGGTGAGGCAAGGCAAGGCTAATGCACGACAACGCACGGCTAGGCAATGCACGGCAAGGCAAGGAAAGGGTAACGCAAGGCAAGGCACGGTCAGGCGAGGCAAGGCTAAGGCACGACAAAGCAAGGCTAGGCAATGCACGGAAGGCAAGCAAAGAGTAACGGAAGGCAAGGAAGGCAAGGGAAAGCAAGGCAAGGCAAGGGTAACGGAAGGAAACGCACGGCAAGGGGAAACAAGGCTAAGGCACGACAACGCACGGCTAGGCAATGCACGGCAAGGCAAGGAAAGGGTAACGCAAGGCAAGGCACGGTCAGGCAAGGCAAGGCTAATGCACGACAACGCAAGGCTAGGCAGTGCACGGTAAGGCAAGGAAAGAGTAACGGAAGGAAAGGAAGGCAAGGCAAATCCAGGCAAGGCAAGTGTAACAAAAGGCACGGCACGGCAAGGGGAAACAAGGCAAGGAAGGCAAGGGAAAGCAAGGCAAGGCAAGGGTAACGGAAGGAATCGCACGGCAAGGGGAAACAAGGCTAAGGCACGACAACGCACGGCTAGGCAATGCACGGCAAGGCAAGGAAAGGGTAACGCAAGGCAAGGCACGGTGAGGCAAGGCAAGGCTAATGCACGACAACGCACGGCTAGGCAATGCACGGCAAGGCAAGGAAAGGGTAACGCAAGGGAAGGCACGGTCAGACGAGGCAAGGCTAAGGCACGACAACGCAAGGCTAGGCAATGCACGGAAGGCAAGCAAAGAGTAACGGAAGGCAAGGAAGGCAAGGGAAAGCAAGGCAAGGCAAGGGTAACAGAAGGAACGGCTCGGCAAGGGGAAACAAGGCTAAGGGACGGCAACGCACGGCTAGGCAATGCACGGCAAGGCAAGGAAAGGGTAACGCAAGGCAAGGCACGGTGAGGCAAGGCAAGGCTAATGCACGACAACGCAGGGCTAGGCAATGCACGGCAAGGCAAGGAAAGGGTAACGCAAGGGAAGGCACGGTCAGACGAGGCAAGGGTAAGGCACGACAACGCAAGGCTAGGCAATGCACGGAAGGCAAGCAAAGAGTAACGGAAGGCAAGGAAGGCAAGGGAAAGCAAGGGAAGGCAAGGGTAAGAGAAGGAACTGCTCGGCAAGGGCAAACAAGGCTAAGGGACGGCAACGCACAGCTAGGCAATGCACGGCCAGCCAAGGAAAGGGTAACGCAAGGCAAGGCACGGTCAGGCAAGGCAAGGCTAAGGCACGACAACGCACGGCTAGGCAATGCACGGCAAGGCAAGGAAAGAGTAACGGAAGGAAAGGAAGGCAAGTCAAATCCAATGCAAGGCAAGTGTAACAAAAGGCACGGCACGGCAAGGGGAAACAAGGCTAAGGCACGACAACGCACGGCTAGGCAATGCACGGCAAGGCAAGGAAAGGGTAACGCAAGGCAAGGCACGGTGAGGCAAGGCAAGGCTAATGCACGACAACGCACGGCTAGGCAATGCACGGCAAGGCAAGGAAAGGCTAACGCAAGGCAAGGCACGGTCAGGCGAGGCAAGGCTAAGGCACGACAACGCAAGGCTAGGCAATGCACGGCAAGGCAAGGAAAGGGTAACGGAAGGCAAGGAAGGCAAGGGAAAGCAAGGCAAGGCAAGGGTAACGGAAGGAACGGCACGGCAAGGGGAAACAAGGCTAAGGCACGACAACGCAGGACTAGGCAATGCACGGCAAGGCAAGGAAAGGGTAACGCAAGGCAAGGCACTGTCAGGCGAGGGAAGGCTAATGCACGACAACGCAAGGCTAGGCAGTGCACGGCTAGGCAGGGAAAGAGTAACGGAAGGAAAGGAAGGCAAGGCAAAGCAAGGCTAGGCAAGTGTAACAAAAGGCACGGCACGGCAAGGGGAAACAAGGCGAAGGGACGGCAACGCACGGCTAGGCAATGCACGGCCAGGCAAGGAAAGGCTAACGCAAGGCAAGGCACGGTGAGGCAAGGCAAGGCTAATGCACGACAATACAAGGCTAGGCAATGCACGGAAGGCAAGCAAAGAGTAACGGAAGGCAAGGAATGCAAGGCAAAGCAAGGCAACGCAAGCAAGGCTATGGCAAGGTGAAAAAAGGCTAAGGCACGACAACGCAAGGCTAGGCAATGCACGGAAGGCAAGCAAAGAGTAACGGAAGGCAAGGAAGGCAAGGCAAAGCAAGGCAACGCAAGCAAGGCTATAGCAAGGTGAAACAAGGCTAAGGCACGACAACGCACGGCTAGGCAATGCACGGCAAGGCAAGGAAAGGGTAACGCAAGGCAAGGCACGGTGAGGCAAGGCAAGGCTAATGCACGACAACGCACGGCTAGGCAATGCACGGCAAGGCAAGGAAAGGCTAACGCAAGGCAAGGCACGGTCAGGCGAGGCAAGGCTAAGGCACGACAACGCAAGGCTAGGCAATGCACGGAAGGCAAGCAAAGAGTAACGGAAGGCAAGGAATGCAAGGCAAAGCAAGGCAACGCAAGCAAGGCTATGGCAAGGTGAAAAAAGGCTAAAGCACGACAACGCAAGGCTACGCAATGCACGGAAGGCAAGCAAAGAGTAACGGAAGGCAAGGAAGGCCAGGGAAAGCAAGGCAAGGCAAGGGTAACGGAAGGAAACGCACGGCAAGGGGAAACAAGGCTAAGGCACGACAACGCACGGCTAGGCAATGCACGGCAAGGCAAGGAAAGGGTAACGCAAGGCAAGGCACGGTGAGGCAAGGCAAGGCTAATGCACGACAACGCAGGGCTAGGCAATGCACGGCAAGGCAAGGAAAGGGTAACGCAAGGGAAGGCACGGTCAGGCGAGGCAAGGCTAAGGCACGACAACGCAAGGCTAGGCAAAGCACGGAAGGCAAGCAAAGAGTAACGGAAGGCAAGGAAGGCAAGGGAAAGCAAGGCAAGGCAAGGGTAACGGAAGGAAACGCACGGCAAGGGGAAACAAGGCTAAGGCACGACAACGCACGGCTAGGCAATGCACGGCAAGGCAAGGAAAGGGTAACGCAAGGCAAGGCACGGTTAGGCAAGGCAAGGCTAATGCACGACAACGCACGGCTAGGCAATGCACGGCAAGGCAAGGAAAGGGTAACGCAAGGGAAGGCACGGTCAGGCGAGGCAAGGCTAAGGCACGACAACGCAAGGCTATGCAATGCACGGAAGGCAAGCAAAGAGTAACGGAAGGCAAGGAAGGCAAGGGAAAGCAAGGCAAGGCAAGGGTAAGAGAAGGAACGGCTCGTCAAGGGCAAACAAGGCCAAGGCACGGCAACGCACGGCTAGGCAATGCACGGCCAGCCAAGGAAAGGGTAACGCAAGGCAAGGCACGGTCAGCCAAGGCAAGGCTAATGCACGACAACGCAAGGCTAGGCAGTGCACGGTAAGGCAAGGAAAGAGTAACGGAAGGAAAGGAAGGCAAGGCAAATCCAGGCAAGGCAAGTGTAACAAAAGGCACGGCACGGCAAGGGGAAACAAGGCTAAGGCACGACAACGCACGGCTAGGCAATGCACGGCAAGGCAAGGAAAGGCTAACGCAAGGCAAGGCACGGTCAGGCGAGGCAAGGCTAAGGCACGACAACGCAAGGCTAGGCAATGCACGGAAGGCAAGCAAAGAGTAACGGAAGGCAAGGAAGGCAAGGGAAACAAGGCAAGGCAAGGGCAACGGAAGGAACGGCACGGCAAGGGGAAACAAGGCTAAGGCACGACAACGCACGGCTAGGCAATGCACGGCAACGCAAGGAAAGGGTAACGCAAGGCAAGGAACTGTCAGGCGAGGCAAGGCTAAGGCACGACAACGCAAGGCTAGGCAATGCACGGAAGGCAAGCAAAGAGTAACGGAAGGCAAGGAAGGCAAGGGAAAGCAAGGCAAGGCAAGGGTAACGGAAGGAACGGCTCTGCAAGGGGAAACAAGGCTAAGGCACGACAACGCAAGGCTAGGCAATGCACGGAAGGCAAGCAAAGAGTAACGGAAGGCAAGGAAGGCAAGGCAAAGCAAGGCAACGCAAGCAAGGCTATAGCAAGGTGAAACAAGGCTAAGGCACGACAACGCACGGCTAGGCAATGCACGGCAAGGCAAGGAAAGGGTAACGCAAGGCAAGGCACGGTGAGGCAAGGCAAGGCTAATGCACGACAACGCACGGCTAGGCAATGCACGGCAAGGCAAGGAAAGGGTAACGCAAGGCAAGGCACGGTCAGGCGAGGCAAGGCTAAGGAACGACAACGCAAGGCTAGACAATGCACGGAAGGCAAGCAAAGAGTAACGGAAGGCAAGGAATGCAAGGCAAAGCAAGGCAACGCAAGCAAGGCTATGGCAAGGTGAAAAAAGGCTAAAGCACGACAACGCAAGGCTACGCAATGCACGGAAGGCAAGCAAAGAGTAACGGAAGGCAAGGAAGGCCAGGGAAAGCAAGGCAAGGCAAGGGTAACGGAAGGAAATGCACGGCAAGGGGAAACAAGGCTAAGGCACGACAACGCACGGCTAGGCAATGCACGGCAAGGCAAGGAAAGGGTAACGCAAGGCAAGGCACGGTGAGGCAAGGCAAGGCTAAGGCACGACAACGCAAGGCTAGGCAATGCACGGAAGGCAAGCAAAGAGTAACGGAAGGCAAGGAAGGCAAGGGAAAGCAAGGCAAGGCAAGGGTAACAGAAGGAACGGCTCGGCAAGGGGAAACAAGGCTAAGGGACGGCAACGCACGGCTAGGCAATGCACGGCCAGCCAAGGAAAGGGTAACGCAAGGCAAGGCACGGTCAGGTGAGGCAAGGCTAATGCACGACAACGCAAGGCTAGACAGTGCACGGTAAGGCAAGGAAAGAGAAACGGAAGGAAAGGAAGGCAAGGCAAATCCAGGCAAGGCAAGTGTAACAAAAGGCACGGCACGGCAAGGGGAAACAAGGCTAAGGCACGACAACGCACGGCTAGGCAATGCACGGCAAGGCAAGGAAAGGGTAACGCAAGGCAAGGCACGGTGAGGCAAGGCAAGGCTAATGCACGACAACGCAGGGCTAGGCAATGCACGGCAAGGCAAGGAAAGGGTAACGCAAGGGAAGGCACGGTCAGACGAGGCAAGGCTAAGGCACGACAACGCAAGGCTAGGCAGTGCACGGTAAGGCAAGGAAAGAGTAACGGAAGGAAAGGAAGGCAAGGCAAATCCAGGCAAGGCAAGTGTAACAAAAGGCACGGCACGGCAAGGGGAAACAAGGCTAAGGCACGACAACGCACGGCTAGGCAATGCACGGCAAGGCAAGGAAAGGCTAACGCAAGGCAAGGCACGGTCAGGCGAGGCAAGGCTAAGGCACGACAACGCAAGGCTAGGCAATGCACGGAAGGCAAGCAAAGAGTAACGGAAGGCAAGGAAGGCAAGGGAAAGCAAGGCAAGGCAAGTGTAACGGAAGGAACGGCACGGCAAGGGGAAACAAGGCTAAGGCACGACAACGCACGGCTAGGCAGTGCACGGCTAGGCAGGGAAAGAGTAACGGAAGGAAAGGAAGGCAAGGCAAAGCAAGGCAAGGCAAGTGTAACAAAAGGCACGGCACGGCAAGGGGAAACAAGGCGAAGGGACGGCAACGCACGGCTAGGCAATGCACGGCCAGGCAAGGAAAGGGTAACGCAAGGCAAGGCACGGTGAGGCAAGGCAAGGCTAATGCACGACAATACAAGGCTAGGCAATGCACGGAAGGCAAGCAAAGAGTAACGGAAGGCAAGGAATGCAAGGCAAAGCAAGGCAACGCAAGCAAGGCTATGGCAAGGTGAAAAAAGGCAAAGGCACGACAACGCAAGGCTAGGCAATGCACGGAAGGCAAGCAAAGAGTAACGGAAGGCAAGGAAGGCAAGGCAAAGCAAGGCAACGCAAGCAAGGCTATAGCAAGGTGAAACAATGCTAAGGCACGACAACGCACGGCTAGGCAATGCACGGCAAGGCAAGGAAAGGGTAACGCAAGGCAAGGCACGGTGAGGCAAGGCAAGGCTAATGCACGACAACGCACGGCTAGGCAATGCACGGCAAGGCAAGGAAAGGGTAACGCAAGGCAAGGCACGGTCAGGCGAGGCAAGGCTAAGGAACGACAACGCAAGGCTAGACAATGCACGGAAGGCAAGCAAAGAGTAACGGAAGGCAAGGAATGCAAGGCAAAGCAAGGCAACGCAAGCAAGGCTATGGCAAGGTGAAAAAAGGCTAAAGCACGACAACGCAAGGCTACGCAATGCACGGAAGGCAAGCAAAGAGTAACGGAAGGCAAGGAAGGCCAGGGAAAGCAAGGGAAGGCAAGGGTAACGGAAGGAAAGGCACGGCAAGGGGAAACAAGGCTAAGGCACGACAACGCACGGCTAGGCAATGAACGGCAAGGCAAGGAAAGGGTAACGCAAGGCAAGGCACGGTGAGGCAAGGCAAGGCTAATGCACGACAACGCAGGGCTAGGCAATGCACGGCAAGGCAAGGAAAGGGTAACGCAAGGGAAGGCACGGTCAGACGAGGTAAGGCTAAGGCACGACAACGCAAGGCTAGGCAATGCACGGAAGGCAAGCAAAGAGGAACGGAAGGCAAGTAAGGCAAGGGAAAGCAAGGCAAGGCAAGGGTAACGGAAGGAAACGCACGGCAAGGGGAAACAAGGCTAAGGCACGACAACGCACGGCTAGGCAATGCACGGCAAGGCAAGGAAAGGGTAACGCAAGGCAAGGCACGGTGAGGCAAGGCAAGGCTAATGCACGACAACGCACGGCTAGGCAATGCACGGCAAGGCAAGGAAAGGGTAACGCAAGGCAAGGCACGGTCAGACGAGGCAAGGCTAAGGCACGACAACGCAAGGCTAGGCAATGCACGGAAGGCAAGCAAAGAGTAACGGAAGGCAAGGAAGGCAAGGGAAAGCAAGGCAAGGCAAGGGTAACGGAAGGAACGGCACGGCAAGGGGAAACAAGGCTAAGGCACGACAACGCACGGCTAGGCAATGCACGGCAACGCAAGGAAAGGGTAACGCAAGGCAAGGAACTGTCAGGCGAGGCAAGGCTAAGGCACGACAACGCAAGGCTAGGCAATGCACGGAAGGCAAGAAAAGAGTAACGGAAGGCAAGGAAGGCAAGGGAAAGCAAGGCAAGGCAAGGGTAACAGAAGGAACGGCTCGGCAAGGGGAAACAAGGCTGAGGCACGACAACGCACGGCTAGGCAATGCACGGCAAGGCAAGGAAAGGGTAACGCAAGGCAAGGCACGGTCAGGCAAGGCAAGGCTAATGCAAGACAACGCAAGGCTAGGCAGTGCACGGTAAGGCAAGGAAAGAGTAACGGAAGGAAAGGAAGGCAAGGCAAATCCAGGCAACGCAAGCAAGGCTATGGCAAGGTGAAAAAAGGCTAAGGCACGACAAAGCAAGGCTAGGCAATGCACGGAAGGCAAGCAAAGAGTAACGGAAGGCAAGGAAGGCAAGGCAAAGCAAGGCAACGCAAGCAAGGCTATAGCAAGGTGAAACAAGGCTAAGGCACGACAACGCACGGCTAGGCAATGCACGGCAAGGCAAGGAAAGGGTAACGCAAGGCAAGGCACGGTGAGGCAAGGCAAGGCTAATGCACGACAACGCACGGCTAGGCAATGCACGGCAAGGCAAGGAAAGGGTAACGCAAGGCAAGGCACGGTCAGGCGAGGCAAGGCTAAGGAACGACAACGCAAGGCTAGACAATGCACGGAAGGCAAGCAAAGAGTAACGGAAGGCAAGGAATGCAAGGCAAAGCAAGGCAACGCAAGCAAGGCTATGGCAAGGTGAAAAAAGGCTAAAGCACGACAACGCAAGGCTACGCAATGCACGGAAGGCAAGCAAAGAGTAACGGAAGGCAAGGAAGGCAAGGGAAAGCAAGGCAAGGCAAGGGTAACGGAAGGAAACGCACGGCAAGGGGAAACAAGGCTAAGGCACGACAACGCACGGCTAGGCAATGCACGGCAAGGCAAGGAAAGGGTAACGCAAGGCAAGGCACGGTGAGGCAAGGCAAGGCTAATGCACGACAACGTACGGCTAGGCAATGCACGGCAAGGCAAGGAAAGGGTAACGCAAGGGAAGGCACGGTCAGACGAGGCAAGGCTAAGGCACGACAACGCAAGGCTAGGCAATGCACGGAAGGCAAGCAAAGAGTAACGGAAGGCAAGGAAGGCAAGGGAAAGCAAGGCAAGGCAAGGGTAACAGAAGGAACGGCTCGGCAAGGGGAAACAAGGCTAAGGCACGGCAACGCACGGCTAGGCAATGCACGGCCAGCCAAGGAAAGGGTAACGCAAGGCAAGGCACGGTGAGGCAAGGCAAGGCTAATGCACGGCAACGCAAGGCTAGGCAGTGCACGGTAAGGCAAGGAAAGAGAAACGGAAGGAAAGGAAGGCAAGGCAAATCCAGGCAAGGCAAGTGTAACAAAAGGCACGGCAAGGCAAGGGGAAACAAGGCTAAGGCACGACAACGCACGGCTAGGCAATGCACGGCAAGGCAAGGAAAGGCTAACGCAAGGCAAGGCACGGTCAGGCGAGGCAAGGCTAAGGCACGACAACGCAAGGCTAGGCAATGCACGGAAGGCAAGCAAAGAGTAACGGAAGGCAAGGAAGGCCAGGGAAAGCACAGCAAGGCAAGGGTAACGGAAGGAAAGGCACGGCAAGGGGAAACAAGGCTAAGGCACGACAACGCACGGCTAGGCAATGAACGGCAAGGCAAGGAAAGGGTAACGCAAGGCAAGGCACGGTGAGGCAAGGCAAGGCTAATGCACGACAACGCAGGGCTAGGCAATGCACGGCAAGGCAAGGAAAGGGTAACGCAAGGGAAGGCACGGTCAGACGAGGCAAGGCTAAGGCACGACAACGCAAGGCTAGGCAATGCACGGAAGGCAAGCAAAGAGGAACGGAAGGCAAGGAAGGCAAGGGAAAGCAAGGCAAGGCAAGGGTAACGGAAGTAAACGCACGGCAAGGGGAAACAAGGCTAAGGCACGACAACGCACGGCTAGGCAATGCACGGCAAGGCAAGGAAAGGGTAACGCAAGGCAAGGCACGGTGAGGCAAGGCAAGGCTAATGCACGACAACGCACGGCTAGGCAATGCACGGCAAGGCAAGGAAAGGGTAACCAAGGGAAGGCACGGTCAGACGAGGCAAGGATAAGGCACGACAACGCAAGGCTAGGCAATGCACGGAAGGCAAGCAAAGAGTAACGGAATGCAAGGAAGGCAAGGGAAAGCAAGGCAAGGCAAGGGTAACAGAAGGAACGGCTCGGCAAGGGGAAACAAGGCTAAGGGACGGCAACGCACGGCTAGGCAATGCACGGCCAGGCAAGGAAAGGGTAACGCAAGGCAAGGCACGGTGAGGCAAGGCAAGGCTAATGCACGACAATACAAGGCTAGGCAATGCACGGAAGGCAAGCAAAGAGTAACGGAAGGCAAGGAATGCAAGGCAAAGCAAGGCAACGCAAGCAAGGCTATGGCAAGGTGAAAAAAGGCTAAGGCACGACAACGCAAGGCTAGGCAATGCACGGAAGGCAAGCAAAGAGTAACGGAAGGCAAGGAAGGCAAGGCAAAGCAAGGCAACGCAAGCAAGGCTATGGCAAGGTGAAAAAAGGCTAAGGCACGACAACGCACGGCTAGGCAATGCACGGCAAGGCAAGGAAAGGGTAACGCAAGGCAAGGCACGGTGAGGCAAGGCAAGGCTAATGCACGACAACGCACGGCTAGGCAATGCACGGCAAGGCAAGGAAAGGGTAACGCAAGGCAAGGCACGGTCAGGCGAGGCAAGGCTAAGGAACGACAACGGAAGGCTAGACAATGCACGGAAGGCAAGCAAAGAGTAACGGAAGGCAAGGAATGCAAGGCAAAGCAAGGCAACGCAAGCAAGGCTATGGCAAGGTGAAAAAAGGCTAAAGCACGACAACGCAAGGCTACGCAATGCACGGAAGGCAAGCAAAGAGTAACGGAAGGCAAGGAAGGCCAGGGAAAGCAAGGGAAGGCAAGGGTAACGGAAGGAAAGGCATGGCAAGGGCAAACAAGGCTAAGGCACGACAACGCACGGCTAGGCAATGAACGGCAAGGCAAGGAAAGGGTAACGCAAGGCAAGGCACGGTGAGGCAAGGCAAGGCTAATGCACGTCAAAGCACGGCTAGGCAATGCACGGCAAGGCAAGGAAAGGGTAACGCAAGGCAAGGCACCGTCACGCGAGGCAAGGCTAAGGAATGACAACGCACGGCTAGGCAATGCACGGCAAGGCAAGTAAAGGGTAACGCAAGGGAAGGCACGGTCAGACGAGGTAAGGCTAAGGAACGACAACGCAAGGCTAGACAATGCACGGAAGGCAAGCAAAGAGTAACGGAAGGCAAGGAAGGCAAGGGAAAGCAAGGGAAGGCAAGGGTAACGGAAGGAAACGCACGGCAAAGGGAAACAAGGCTAATGCACGACAACGCACGGCTAGGCAATGCACGGCAAGGCAAGGAAAGGGTAACGCAAGGCAAGGCACGGTCAGGCGAGGCAAGGCTAAGGAACGACAACGCAAGGCTAGACAATGCACGGAAGGCAAGCAAAGAGTAACGGAAGGCAAGGAATGCAAGGCAAAGCAAGGCAACGCAAGCAAGGCTATGGCAAGGTGAAAAAAGGCTAAAGCACGACAACGCAAGGCTACGCAATGCACGGAAGGCAAGCAAAGAGTAACGGAAGGCAAGGAAGGCCAGGGAAAGCAAGGCAAGGCAAGGGTAACGGAAGGAAAGGCACGGCAAGGGGAAACAAGGCTAAGGCACGACAACGCACTGCTAGGCAATGCACGGCAAGGCAAGGAAAGGGTAACGCAAGGCAAGGCACGGTGAGGCAAGGCAAGGCTAAAGCACGACAACGCAAGGCTAGGCAATGCACGGAAGGCAAGCAAAGAGTAACGGAAGGCAAGGAAGGGAAGGCAAAGCAAGGCAACGCAAGCAAGGCTATAGCAAGGTGAAACAAGGCTAAGGCACGACAACGCACGGCTAGGCAATGCACGGAAGGCAAGCAAAGAGTAACGGAAGGCAAGGAAGGCAAGGGAAAGCAAGGCTAAGGCACGACAACGCACGGCTAGGCAATGCACGGCAAGGCAAGGAAAGGGTAACGCAAGGGAAGGCACGGTCAGGCGAGGCAAGGCTAAGGCACGACAACGCAAGGCTAGGCAATGCACGGAAGGCAAGCAAAGAGTAACGGAAGGCAAGGAAGGCAAGGGAAAGCAAGGCAAGGCAAGGGTAACAGAAGGAACGGCTCGGCAAGGGGAAACAAGGCTAAGGGACGGCAACGCACGGCTAGGCAATGCACGGCCAGCCAAGGAAAGGGTAACGCAAGGCAAGGCACGGTCAGGCAAGGCAAGGCTAATGCACGACAACGCAAGGCTAGGCAGTGCACGGTAAGGCAAGGAAAGAGTAACGGAAGGAAAGGAAGGCAAGGCAAATCCAGGCAAGGCAAGTGTAACAAAAGGCACGGCACGGCAAGGGGAAACAAGGCTAAGGCACGACAACGCACGGCTAGGCAATGCACGGCAAGGCAAGGAAAGGGTAACGCAAGGCAAGGCACGGTGAGGCAAGGCAAGGCTAATGCACGACAACGCACGGCTAGGCAATGCACGGCAAGGCAAGGAAAGGGTAACGCAAGGCAAGGCACGGTCAGGCGAGGCAAGGCTAAGGCACGACAACGCAAGGCTAGGCAATGCACGGAAGGCAAGCAAAGAGTAACGGAAGGCAAGGCAAGGCAAGGGTAACGGAAGGCAAGGCACGGCAAGGGGAAACAAGGCTAAGGCACGACAACGCACGGCTAGGCAATGCACGGCAAGGCAAGGAAAGGGTAACGCAAGGCAAGGCACTGTCAGGCGAGGGAAGGCTAATGCACGACAATGCAAGGCTAGGCAGTGCACGGCTAGGCAGGGAAAGAGTAACGGAAGTAAAGGAAGGCAAGGCAAATCAAGGCAAGGCAAGTGTAACAAAAGGCACGGCACGGCAAGGGGAAACAAGGCGAAGGGACGGCAACGCACGGCTAGGCAATGCACGGCCAGGCAAGGAAAGGGTAACGCAAGGCAAGGCACGGTGAGGCAAGGCAAGGCTAATGCACGACAATACAAGGCTAGGCAATGCACGGAAGGCAAGCAAAGAGTAACGGAAGGCAAGGAATGCAAGGCAAAGCAAGGCAACGCAAGCAAGGCTATGGCAAGGTGAAAAAAGGCTAAGGCACGACAACGCAAGGCTAGGCAATGCACGGAAGGCAAGCAAAGAGTAACGGAAGGCAAGGAAGGCAAGGCAAAGCAAGGCAACGCAAGCAAGGCTATAGCAAGGTGAAACAAGGCTAAGGCACGACAACGCACGGCTAGGCAATGCACGGCAAGGCAAGGAAAGGGTAACGCAAGGGAAGGCACGGTCAGACGAGGCAAGGCTAAGGCACGACAACGCAAGGCTAGGCAATGCACGGAAGGCAAGCAAAGAGTAACGGAAGGCAAGGAAGGCAAGGGAAAGCAAGGCAAGGCAAGGCAAGGGTAACGGAAGGAACCGCACGGCAAGGGGAAACCAGGCTAAGGCACGACAACGCACGACTAGGCAATGCACGGCAAGGCAAGGAAAGGGTAACGCAAGGCAAGGCACGGTGAGGCAAGGCAAGGCTAATGCACGACAACGCACGGCTAGGCAATGCACGGCAAGGCAAGGAAAGGGTAACCAAGGGAAGGCACGGTCAGACGAGGCAAGGATAAGGCACGAAAACGCAAGGCTAGGCAATGCACGGAAGGCAAGCAAAGAGTAACGGAAGGCAAGATAGGCAAGGGAAAGCAAGGCAAGGCAAGGGTAACAGAAGGAACGGCTCGGCAAGGGGAAACAAGGCTAAGGGACGGCAACGCACGGCTAGGCAATGCACGGCCAGCCAAGGAAACGGTAACGCAAGGCAAGGCACGGTCAGGCAAGGCAAGGCTAATGCACGACAACGCAAGGCTAGGCAGTGCACGGTAAAGCAAGGAAAGAGAAACGGAAGGAAAGGAAGGCAAGGCAAATCCAGGCAAGGCAAGTGTAACAAAAGGCACGGCACGGCAAGGGGAAACAAGGCTAAGGCACGACAACGCACGGCTAGGCAATGCACGGCAAGGCAAGGAAAGGGTAACGCAAGGCAAGGCACGGTGAGGCAAGGCAAGGCTAATGCACGACAACGCACGGCTAGGCAATGCACGGCAAGGCAAGGAAAGGCTAACGCAAGGCAAGGCACGGTCAGGCGAGGCAAGGCTAAGGCACGACAACGCAAGGCTAGGCAATGCACGGAAGGCAAGCAAAGAGTAACGGAAGGCAAGGAAGGCAAGGGAAAGCAAGGCAAGGCAAGGGTAACGGAAGGAAACGCACGGCAAGGGGAAACAAGGCTAAGGCACGACAACGCACGGCTAGGCAATGCACGGCAAGGCAAGGAAAGGGTAACGCAAGGCAAGGCACGGTGAGGCAAGGCAAGGCTAATGCACGACAACGCAGGGCTAGGCAATGCACGGCAAGGCAAGGAAAGGGTAACGCAAGGGAAGGCACGGTCAGACGAGGCAAGGCTAAGGCACGACAACTCAAGGCTAGGCAATGCACGGAAGGCAAGCAAAGAGTAACGGAAGGCAAGGAAGGCAAGGGAAAGCAAGGCAAGGCAAGGGTAACGGAAGGAAAGGCACGGCAAGGGGAAACAAGGCTAAGGCACGACAACGCACGGCTAGGCAATGCACGGCAAGGCAAGGAAAGGGTAACGCAAGGCAAGGCACGGTGAGGCAAGGCAAGGCTGATGCACGAAAACGCACGGCTAGGCAATGCACGGCAAGGCAAGGAAAGGGTAACGCAAGGGAAGGCACGGTCAGGCGAGGCAAGGCTAAGGCACGACAACGCAAGGCTAGGCAAGGCACGGAAGGCAAGCAAAGAGGAACGGAAGGCAAGGAAGGCAAGGGAAAGCAAGGGAAGGCAAGCGTAACAATAGGAACGGCTCGGCAAGGGCAAACAAGGCTAAGGCACGGCAACCCACGGCTAGGCAATGCCCGGCCAGCCAAGGAAAGGGTAACGCAAGGCAAAGCACGGTCAGGCAAGGCAAGGCTAATGCACGACAACGCAAGGCTAGGCAGTGCACGGTAAGGCAAGGAAAGAGTAACGGAAGGAAAGGAAGGCAAGGCAAATCCAGGCAAGGCAAGTGTAACAAAAGGCACGGCACGGCAAGGGGAAACAAGGCTAAGGCACGACAACGCAAGGCTAGGCAATGCACGGAAGGCAAGCAAAGAGTAACGGATGGCAAGGAAGGCAAGGGAAAGCAAGGCAAGGCAAGGGTAACAGAAGGAACGGCACGGCAAGGGGAAACAAGGCTAAGGCACGACAACGCACGGCTAGGCAATGCACGGCAAGGCAAGGAAAGGGTAACGCAAGGCAAGGAACTGTCAGGCGAGGCAAGGCTAAGGCACGACAACGCAAGGCTAGGCAATGCACGGAAGGTAAGCAAAGAGAAACGGAAGGCAAGGAAAGCAAGGGAAAGCAAGGCAAGGTAAGGGTAAGGGAAGGAACGGCACGGCAAGGGGAAACCAGGCTAAGGCACGACAACGCACGGCTAGGCAATGCACGGCAAGGCAAGGAAAGGGTAACGCAAGGGAAGGCACGGTCAGGCGAGGCAAGGCTAATGCACGACAACGCAAGGCTAGGCAGTGCACGGCTAGGCAAGGAAAGAGTAACGGAAGGCAAGGAAGGCAAGGCAAAGCAAGGCAAGGCAAGTGTAACAAAAGGCACGGCACGGCAAGGGGAAACAAGGCGAAGGGACGGCAACGCACGGCTAGGCAATGCACGGCCAGGCAAGGAAAGGGTAACGGAAGGCAAGGCACGGTGAGGCAAGGCAAGGCTAATGCACGACAACGCAAGGCTAGGCAATGCACGGCAAGGCAAGGAAAGAGTAACGGAATTAAAGGAAGGCAAGGCAGGCAAGGCTAAGGCACGACAACGCAAGGCTAGGCAATGCACGGCAAGGCAAGGAAAGGGTAACGCAAGGCAAGGCACGGTCAGGCAAGGCAAGGCTAATGCACGACAACGCAAGGCTAGGCAGTGCACGGCTAGGCAAGGAAAGAGTAACGGAAGGAAAGGAAGGCAAGGCAAAGCAAGGCAAGGCAAGCAAGGCTATGGCAAGGTGAAAAAAGGCTAAGGCACGACAACGCAAGGCTAGGCAATGCACGGAAGGCAAGCAAAGAGTAACGGAAGGCAAGGAAGGCGAGGCAAAGCAAGGCAACGCAAGCAGGGCTATGGCAAGGTGAAACAAGGCTAAGGCACGGCAACGCACGGCTAGGCAATGCACGGCAAGGCAAGGAAAGGGTAACGCAAGGCAAGGCACGGTGAGGCAAGGCAAGGCTAATGTACGACAACGCACGGCTAGGCAATGCACGGCAAGGCAAGGAAAGAGTAACGCAAGGCAAGGCACGGTCAGGCGAGGCAAGGCTAAGGAACGACAACGCAAGGCTAGACAATGCACGGAAGGCAAGCAAAGAGTAACGGAAGGCAAGGAATGCAAGGCAAAGCAAGGCAACGCAAGCAAGGCTATGGCAAGGTGAAAAAAGGCTAAAGCACGACAACGCAAGGCTACGCAATGCACGGAAGGCAAGCAAAGAGTAACGGAAGGCAAGGAAGGCCAGGGAAAGCAAGGGAAGGCAAGGGTAACGGAAGGAAAGGCATGGCAAGGGCAAACAAGGCTAAGGCACGACAACGCACGGGTAGGCAATGAACGGCAAGGCAAGGAAAGGGTAACGCAAGGCAAGGCACGGTGAGGCAAGGCAAGGCTAATGCACGTCAAAGCACGGCTAGGCAATGCACGGCAAGGCAAGGAAAGGGTAACGCAAGGCAAGGCACCGTCACGCGAGGCAAGGCTAAGGAATGACAACGCACGGCTAGGCAATGCACGGCAAGGCAAGTAAAGGGTAACGCAAGGCAAGGCACGGTCAGGCGAGGCAAGGCTAAGGAACGACAACGCAAGGCTAGACAATGCACGGAAGGCAAGCAAAGAGTAACGGAAGGCAAGGAAGGCAAGGGAAAGCAAGGCAAGGCAAGGGTAACGGAAGGAAACGCACGGCAAGGGGAAACAAGGCTAAGGCACGACAACGCACGGCTAGGCAATGCACGACAAGGCAAGGAAAGGGTAACGCAAGGCAAGGCACGGTCAGGCGAGGCAAGGCTAAGGAACGACAACGCAAGGCTAGACAATGCACGGAAGGCAAGCAAAGAGTAACGGAAGGCAAGGAATGCAAGGCAAAGCAAGGCAACGCAAGCAAGGCTATGGCAAGGTGAAAAAAGGCTAAAGCACGACAATGCAAGGCTACGCAATGCACGGAAGGCAAGCAAAGAGTAACGGAAGGCAAGGAAGGATAGGGAAAGCAAGGCAAGGCAACGGTAACGGAAGGAAAGGCACGGCAAGGGGAAACAAGGCTAAGGCACGACAACGCACGGCTAGGCAATGAACGGCAAGGCAAGGAAAGGGTAACGCAAGGCAAGGCACGGTGAGGCAAGGCAAGGCTAATGCACGACAACGCAAGGCTAGGCAATGCACGGAAGGCAAGCAAAGAGGAACGGAAGGCAAGGAAGGGAAGGCAAAGTAAGGAAACGCACGCAAGACTATAGCAATTTGAAACAAGGCTATGGCACGACAACGCACGGCTAGGCAATGCACGGAAGGCAAGCAAAGAGTAACGGAAGGCAAGGAAGGCAAGGCAAAGCAAGGCAACGCAAGCAAGGCTATAGCAAGGTGAAACAAGGCTATGGCACGACAACGCACGGCTAGGCAATGCACGGCAAGGCAAGGAAAGGGTAACGCAAGGCAAGGCACGGTCAGGCGAGGCAAGGCTAAGGCACGACAACGCAAGGCTAGGCAATGCACGGAAGGCAAGCAAAGAGTAACGGAAGGCAAGGAAGGCAAGGGAAAGCAAGGCAAGGCAAGGGTAACAGAAGGAACGGCTCGGCAAGGGGAAACAAGGCTAAGGGACGGCAACGCACGGCTAGGCAATGCACGGCCAGCCAAGGAAAGGGTAACGCAAGGCAAGGCACGGTCAGGCAAGGCAAGGCTAATGCACGACAACGCACGGCTAGGCAATGCACGGCAAGGCAAGGAAAGGCTAACGCAAGGCAAGGCACGGTCAGGCGAGGCAAGGCTAAGGCACGACAACGCAAGGCTAGGCAATGCACGGAAGGCAAGCAAAGAGTAACGGAAGGCAAGGAAGGCAAGGGAAAGCAAGGCAAGGCAAGGGTAACGGAAGGAACGGCACGGCAAGGGGAAACAAGGCTAAGGCACGACAACGCAGGACTAGGCAATGCACGGCAAGGCAAGGAAAGGGTAACGCAAGGCAAGGCACTGTCAGGCGAGGGAAGGCTAATGCACGACAACGCAAGGCTAGGCAGTGCACGGCTAGGCAGGGAAAGAGTAACGGAAGGAAAGGAAGTCAAGGCAAAGCAAGGCAAGGCAAGTGTAACAAAAGGCACGGCACGGCAAGGGGAAACAAGGCGAAGGGACGGCAACGCACGGCTAGGCAATGCACGGCCAGGCAAGGAAAGGGTAACGCAAGGCAAGGCACGGTGAGGCAAGGCAAGGCTAATGCACGACAATACAAGGCTAGGCAATGCACGGAAGGCAAGCAAAGAGTAACGGAAGGCAAGGAATGCAAGGCAAAGCAAGGAAACGCAAGCAAGGCTATGGCAAGGTGAAAAAAGGCTAAGGCACGACAACGCAAGGCTAGGCAATGCACGGAAGGCAAGCAAAGAGTAACGGAAGGCAAGGAAGGCAAGGCAAAGCAAGGCAACGCAAGCAAGGCTATAGCAAGGTGAAACAAGGCTAAGGCACGACAACGCACGGCTAGGCAATGCACGGCAAGGCAAGGAAAGGGTAACGCAAGGCAAGGCACGGTCAGGCAAGGCAAGGCTAATGCACGACAACGCACGGCTAGGCAATGCACGGCAAGGCAAGGAAAGGGTAACGCAAGGCAAGGCACGGTCAGGCGAGGCAAGGCTAAGGAACGACAACGCAAGGCTAGACAATGCACGGAAGGCAAGCAAAGAGTAACGGAAGGCAAGGAATGCAAGGAAAAGCAAGGCAACGCAAGCAAGGCTATGGCAAGGTGAAAAAAGGCTAAAGCACGACAACGCAAGGCTACGCAATGCACGGAAGGCAAGCAAAGAGTAACGGAAGGCAAGGAAGGCAAGGGAAAGCAACGCAAGGCAAGGGTAACGGAAGGAAACGCACGGCAAGGGGAAACAAGGCTAAGGCACGACAACGCACGGCTAGGCAATGAACGGCAAGGCAAGGAAAGGGTAACGCAAGGCAAGGCACGGTGAGGCAAGGCAAGGCTAATGCACGACAACGCAGGGCTAGGCAATGCACGGCAAGGCAAGGAAAGGGTAACGCAAGGGAAGGCACGGTCAGACGAGGCAAGGCTAAGGCACGACAACGCAAGGCTAGGCAATGCACGGAAGGCAAGCAAAGAGTAACGGAAGGCAAGGAAGGCAAGGGAAAGCAAGGCAAGGCAAGGGTAACGGAAGGAAACGCACGGCAAGGGGAAACAAGGCTAAGGCACGACAACGCACGGCTAGGCAATGCACGGCAAGGCAAGGAAAGGGTAACGCAAGGCAAGGCACGGTGAGGCAAGGCAAGGCTAATGCACGACAACGCACGGCTAGGCAATGCACGGCAAGGCAAGGAAAGGGTAACGCAAGGGAAGGCACGGTCAGACGAGGCAAGGCTAAGGCACGACAACGCAAGGCTAGGCAATGCACGGAAGGCAAGCAAAGAGAAACGTAAGGCAAGGAAAGCAAGGGAAAGCAAGGCAAGGTAAGGGTAAGGGAAGGAACGGCACGGCAAGGGGAAACCAGGCTAAGGCACGACAACGCACGGCTAGGCAATGCACGGCAAGGCAAGGAAAGGGTAACGCAAGGGAAGGCACGGTCAGACGAGGCAAGGCTAAGGCACGACAACGCAAGGCTAGGCAGTGCACGGTAAGGCAAGGAAAGAGTAACGGAAGGAAAGGAAGGCAAGGCAAATCCAGGCAAGGCAAGTGTAACAAAAGGCACGGCACGGTAAGGGGAAACAAGGCTAAGGCACGACAACGCACGGCTAGGCAATGCACGGCAAGGCAAGGAAAGGGTAACGCAAGGCAAGGCACGGTCAGACGAGGCAAGGCTAAGGCACGACAACGCAAGGCTAGGCAATGCACGGCAAGGCAAGGAAAGGGTAACGGAAGGCAAGGAAGGCAAGGGAAAGCAAGGCAAGGCAAGGGTAACGGAAGGAAACGCACGGCAAGGGGAAACAAGGCTAAGGCACGACAACGCACGGCTAGGCAATGCACGGCAAGGCAAGGAAACGGTAACGCAAGGCAAGGCACGGTGAGGCAAGGCAAGGCTAATGCACGACAACGCACGGCTAGGCAATGCACGGCAAGGCAAGGAAAGGGTAACGCAAGGGAAGGCACGGTCAGACGAGGCAAGGCTAAGGCACGACAACGCAAGGCTAGGCAATGCACGGAAGGCAAGCAAAGAGTAACGGAAGGCAAGGAAGGCAAGGGAAAGCAAGGGAAGGCAAGGGTAACAGAAGGAACGGCTCGGCAAGGGCAAACAAGGCTAAGGGACGGCAACGCACGGCTAGGCAATGCACGGCCAGCCAAGGAAAGGGTAACGCAAGGCAAGGCACGGTCAGGCAAGGCAAGGCTAATGCACGACAACGCAAGGCTAGGCAGTGCACGGTAAGGCAAGGAAAGAGTAACGGAAGGAAAGGAAGGCAAGGCAAATCCAGGCAAGGCAAGTGTAACAAAAGGCACGGCACGGCAAGGGGAAACAAGGCGAAGGGACGGCAACGCACGGCTAGGCAATGCACGGCAAGGCAAGGAAAGGCTAACGCAAGGCAAGGCACGGTGAGGCAAGGCAAGGCTAATGCACGACAATACAAGGCTAGACAATGCACGGAAGGCAAGCAAAGAGTAACGGAAGGCAAGGAATGCAAGGCAAAGCAAGGCAACGCAAGCAAGGCTATGGCAAGGTGAAAAAAGTCTAAAGCACGACAACGCAAGTCTACGCAATGCACGGAAGGCAAGCAAAGAGTAACGGAAGGCAAGGAAGGCAAGGGAAAGCAAGGCAAGGCAAGGGTAACGGAAGGAAACGCACGGCAAGGGGAAACAAGGCTAAGGCACGACAACGAACGGCTAGGCAATGCACGGCAAGGCAAGGAAAGGGTAACGCAAGGCAAGGCACGGTGAGGCAAGGCAAGGCTAATGCACGACAACGCAGGGCTAGGCAATGCACGGCAAGGCAAGGAAAGGGTAACGCAAGGGAAGGCACGGTCAGACGAGGCAAGGCTAAGGCACGACAACGCAAGGCTAGGCAATGCACGGAAGGCAAGCAAAGAGTAACGGAAGGCAAGGAAGGCAAGGGAAAGCAAGGCAAGGCAAGGGTAACGGAAGGAAACGCACGGCAAGGGGAAACAAGGCTAAGGCACGACAACGCACGGCTAGGCAATGCACGGCAAGGCAAGGAAAGGGTAACGCAAGGCAAGGCACGGTGAGGCAAGGCAAGGCTAATGCACGACAACGCACGGCTAGGCAATGCACGGCAAGGCAAGGAAAGGCTAACGCAAGGCAAGGCACGGTCAGGCGAGGCAAGGCTAAGGCACGACAACGCAAGTCTAGGCAATGCACGGAAGGCAAGCAAAGAGTAACGGAAGGCAAGGAAGGCAAGGGAAAGCAAGGCAAGGCAAGGGTAACGGAAGGAACGGCACGGGAAGGGGAAACAAGGCTAAGGCACGACAACGCAGGACTAGGCAATGCACGGCAAGGCAAGGAAAGGGTAACGCAAGGCAAGGCACTGTCAGGCGAGGGAAGGCTAATGCACGACAACGCAAGGCTAGGCAGTGCACGGCTAGGCAGGGAAAGAGTAACGGAAGGAAAGGAAGGCAAGGCAAAGCAAGGCAAGGCAAGTGTAACAAAAGGCACGGCACGGCAAGGGGAAACAAGGCGAAGGGACGGAAACGCACGGCTAGGCAATGCACGGCCAGGCAAGGAAAGGCTAACGCAAGGCAAGGCACGGTGAGGCAAGGCAAGGCTAATGCACGACAATACAAGGCTAGGCAATGCACGGAAGGCAAGCAAAGAGTAACGGAAGGCAAGGAATGCAAGGCAAAGCAAGGCAACGCAAGCAAGGCTATGGCAAGGTGAAAAAAGGCTAAGGCACGACAACGCAAGGCTAGGCAATGCACGGAAGGCAAGCAAAGAGTAACGGAAGGCAAGGAAGGGAAGGCAAAGCAAGGCAACGCAAGCAAGGCTATGGCAAGGTGAAACAAGGCTAAGGCACGACAACGCACGGTTAGGCAATGCACGGCAAGGCAAGGAAAGGGTAACGGAAGGAAAGGAAGGCAAGGCAAATCCAGGCAAGGCAAGTGTAACAAAAGGCACGGCACGGCAAGGGGAAACAAGGCTAAGGCACGACAACGCACGGCTAGGCAATGCTCGGCCAGGCAAGGAAAGGGTAACGCAAGGCAAGGCACGGTGAGGCAAGGCAAGGCTAATGCACGACAACGCAAGGCTAGGCAATGCACGGAAGGCAAGCAAAGAGTAACGGAAGGCAAGGAAGGCAAGGCAAAGCAAGGCAACGCAAGCAAGGCTATAGCAAGGTGAAACAAGGCTAAGGCACGACAACGCACGGCTAGGCAATGCACGGCAAGGCAAGGAAAGGGTAACGCAAGGCAAGGCACGGTGAGGCAAGGCAAGGCTAATGCACGACAACGCAAGGCTAGGCAGTGCACGGCTAGGCAGGGAAAGAGTAACGGAAGGAAAGGAAGGCAAGGCAAAGCAAGGCAAGGCAAGTGTAACAAAAGGCACGGCACGGCAAGGGGAAACAAGGCGAAGGGACGGCAACGCACGGCTAGGCAATGCACGGCCAGGCAAGGAAAGGGTAACGCAAGGCAATGCACGGAAGGCAAGCAAAGAGTAACGGAAGGCAAGGAATGCAAGGCAAAGCAAGGCAACGCAAGCAAGGCTATGGCAAGGTGAAAAAAGGCTAAGGCACGACAACGCAAGGCTAGGCAATGCACGGCAAGGCAAGGAAAGGGTAACGGAAGGCAAGGAAGGCAAGGGAAGGCAAGGCAAGGCAAGGCTAAGGCACGACAACGCAAGGCTAGGCAATGCACGGCAAGGCAAGGAAAGGGTAACGCAAGGCAAGGCACGGTGAGGCAAGGCAAGGCTAATGCACGACAACGCACGGCTAGGCAATGCACGGCAAGGCAAGGAAAGGGTAACGCAAGGCAAGGCACTGTCAGGCGAGGGAAGGCTAATGCACGACAACGCAAGGCTAGGCAGTGCACGGCTAGGCAGGGAAAGAGTAACGGAAGGAAAGGAAGGCAAGGCAAAGCAAGGCAAGGCAAGTGTAACAAAAGGCACGGCACGGCAAGGGGAAACAAGGCGAAGGGACGGCAACGCACGGCTAGGCAATGCACGGCCAGGCAAGGAAAGGGTAACGCAAGGCAAGGCACGGTGAGGCAAGGCAAGGCTAATGCACGACAATACAAGGCTAGGCAATGCACGGAAGGCAAGCAAAGAGTAACGGAAGGCAAGGAATGCAAGGCAAAGCAAGGCAACGCAAGCAAGGCTATGGCAAGGTGAAAAAAGGCTAAAGCACGACAACGCAAGGCTAGGCAATGCACGGCAAGGCAAGGAAAGGGTAACGGAAGGCAAGGAAGGCAAGGCAAAGCAAGGCAACGCAAGCAAGGCTATAGCAAGGTGAAACAAGGCTAAGGCACGACAACGCACGGCTAGGCAATGCACGGCAAGGCAAGGAAAGGGTAACGCAAGGCAAGGCACGGTCAGGCAAGGCAAGGCTAATGCACGACAACGCACGGCTAGGCAATGCACGGCAAGGCAAGGAAAGGGTAACGCAAGGCAAGGCACGGTCAGGCTAGGCAAGGCTAATGCACGACAACGCAAGGCTAGGCAATGCACGGAAGGCAAGCAAAGAGTAACGGAAGGCAAGGAATGCAAGGCAAAGCAAGGCAACGCAAGCAAGGCTATGGCAAGGTGAAAAAAGGCTAAAGCACGACAACGCAAGGCTACGCAATGCACGGAAGGCAAGCAAAGAGTAACGGAAGGCAAGGAAGGCAAGGGAAAGCAAGGCAAGGCAAGGGTAACGGAAGGAAACGCACGGCAAGGGGAAACAAGGCTAAGGCACGACAACGCACGGCTAGGCAATGCACGGCAAGGCAAGGAAAGGGTAACGCAAGGCAAGGCACTGTGAGGCAAGGCAAGGCTAATGCACGACAACGCACGGCTAGGCAATGCACGGCAAGGCAAGGAAAGGGTAACGCAAGGGAAGGCACGGTCAGACGAGGCAAGGCTAAGGCACGACAACGCAAGGCTAGGCAATGCACGGAAGGCAAGCAAAGAGTAACGGAAGGCAAGGAAGGCAAGGGAAAGCAAGGCAAGGCAAGGGTAACGGAAGGAAACGCACGGCAAGGGGAAACAAGGCTAAGGCACGACAACGCACGGCTAGGCAATGCACGGCAAGGCAAGGAAAGGGTAACGCAAGGCAAGGCACGGTTAGGCAAGGCAAGGCTAATGCACGACAACGCACGGCTAGGCAATGCACGGCAAGGCAAGGAAAGGGTAACGCAAGGGAAGGCACGGTCAGACGAGGCAAGGCTAAGGCACGACAACGCAAGGCTAGGCAATGCACGGAAGGCAAGCAAAGAGTAACGGAAGGCAAGGAAGGCAAGGGAAAGCAAGGGAAGGCAAGGGTAACAGAAGGAACGGCTCGGCAAGGGCAAACAAGGCTAAGGGACGGCAACGCACGGCTAGGCAATGCACGGCCAGCCAAGGAAAGGGTAACGCAAGGCAAGGCACGGTCAGGCGAGGCAAGGCTAACGCAAGGCAAGGCACGGTCAGGCGAGGCAAGGCTAAGGCACGACAACGCAAGGCTAGGCAATGCACGGAAGGCAAGCACAGAGTAACGGAGGGCAAGGAAGGCAAGGGAAACAAGGCAAGGCAAGGGTAACGGAAGGAACGCCACGGCAAGGGGAAACAAGGCTAAGGCACGACAACGCACGGCTAGGCAATGCACGGCAACGCAAGGAAAGGGTAACGCAAGGCAAGGAACTGTCAGGCGAGGCAAGGCTAAGGCACGACAACGCAAGGCTAGGCAATGCACGGAAGGTAAGCAAAGAGAAACGTAAGGCAAGGAAAGCAAGGGAAAGCAAGGCAAGGTAAGGGTAAGGGAAGGAACGGCACGGCAAGGGGAAACAAGGCTAAGGCACGACAACGCACGGCTACGCAATGCACGGCAAGGCAAGGAAAGGGTAACGCAAGGGAAGGCACGGTCAGACGAGGCAAGGCTAAGGCACGACAACGCAAGGCTAGGAAGTGCACGGTAAGGCAAAGAAAGAGTAACGGAAGGAAAGGAAGCCAAGGCAAATCCAGGCAAGGCAAGTGTAACAAAAGTCACGGCACGGCAAGGGGAAACAAGGCTAAGGCACGACAACGCACGGCTAGGCAATGCACGGCAAGGCAAGGAAAGGGTAACGCAAGGCAAGGCACGGTCAGACGAGGCAAGGCTAAGGCACGACAACGCAAGGCTAGGCAATGCACGGAAGGCAAGCAAAGAGGAACGGAAGGCAAGGAAGCTAAGGGAAAGCAAGGGAAGGCAAGCGTAACAAAAGGAACGGCTCGGCAAGGGCAAACAAGGCTAAGGCACGGCAATGTACGGCTAGGCAATGCACGGCCCCCCAAGGAAAGGGTAACGCAAGGCAAGGCACGGTCAGGCAAGGCAAGGCTAATGCACGACAACGCACGGCTAGGCGATGCACGGCAAGGCAAGGAAAGGGTAACGGAAGGAAAGGAAGGCAAGGCAAATCCAGGCAAGGTAAGTGTAACAAAATGCACGGCACGGCAAGGGGAAACAAGGCTAAGGCACGACAACGCAAGGCTAGGCAATGCACGGAAGGCAAGCAAAGAGTAACGGAAGGCAAGGAAGGCAAGGGAAAGCAAGGCAAGGCAAGGGTAACGGAAGGAACGGCACGGCAAGGGGAAACAAGGCTAAGGCACGACAACGCACGGCTAGGCAATGCACGGCAAGGCAAGGAAAGGGTAACGCAAGGCAAGGCACGGTCAGGCGAGGCAAGGCAAGGAAAGAGTAACGGAAGGAAAGGAAGGCAAGGCAAATCCAGGCAAGTCAAGTGTAACAAAAGGCACGGCACGGCAAGGGGAAACAAGGCTAAGGCACGACAACCCACGGCTAGGCAATGCACGGCCAGGCAAGGAAAGGGTAACGCAAGGCAAGGCACGGTGAGGCAAGGCAAGGCTAATGCACGACAATACAAGGCTAGGCAATGCACGGAAGGCAAGCAAAGAGTAACGGAAGGCAAGGAAGGCAAGGCAAAGCAAGGCAACGCAAGCAAGGCTGTAGCAAGGTGAAACAAGGCTAAGGCACGACAACGCACGGCTAGGCAATGCACGGCAAGGCAAGGAAAGGGTAACGCAAGGCAAGGCACGGTGAGGCAAGGCAAGGCTAATGCACGACAACGCACGGCTAGGCAATGCACGGCAAGGCAGGGAAAGAGTAACGGAAGGAAAGGAAGGCAAGGCAAAGCAAGGCAAGGCAAGTGTAACAAAAGGCACGGCACGGCAAGGGGAAACAAGGCGAAGGGACGGCAACGCACGGCTAGGCAATGCACGGCCAGGCAAGGAAAGGGTAACGCAAGGCAATGCACGGAAGGCAAGCAAAGAGTAACGGAAGGCAAGGAATGCAAGGCAAAGCAAGGCAACGCAAGCAAGGCTATGGCAAGGTGAAAAAAGGCTAAGGCACGACAACGCAAGGCTAGGCAATGCACGGAAGGCAAGCAAAGAGTAACGGAAGGCAAGGAAGGCAAGGCAAAGCAAGGCAACGCAAGCAAGGCTATAGCAAGGTGAAACAAGGCTAAGGCACGACAACGCACGGCTAGGCAATGCACGGCAAGGCAAGGAAAGGGTAACGCAAGGCAAGGCACGGTGAGGCAAGGCAAGGCTAATGCACGACAACGCACGGCTAGGCAATGCACGGCAAGGCAAGGAAAGGGTAACGCAAGGCAAGGCACGGTCAGGCGAGGCAAGGCTAAGGAACGACAACGCAAGGCTAGACAATGCACGGAAGGCAAGCAAAGAGTAACGGAAGGCAAGGAATGCAAGGCAAAGCAAGGCAACGCAAGCAAGGCTATGGCAAGGTGAAAAAAGGCTAAAGCACGACAACGCAAGGCTACGCAATGCACGGAAGGCAAGCAAAGAGTAACGGAAGGCAAGGAAGGCCAGGGAAAGCAAGGCAAGGCAAGGGTAACGGAAGGAAAGGCACGGCAAGGGGAAACAAGGCTAAGGCACGACAACGCACGGCTAGGCAATGCACGGCAAGGCAAGGAAAGGGTAACGCAAGGCAAGGCACGGTGAGGCAAGGCAAGGCTAATGCACGACAACTCAGGGCTAGGCAATGCACGGCAAGGCAAGGAAAGGGTAACGCAAGGGAAGGCACGGTCAGACGAGGCAAGGCTAAGGCACGACAACGCAAGGCTAGGCAATGCACGGAAGGCAAGCAAAGAGTAACGGAAGGCAAGGAAGGCAAGGGAAAGCAAGGCAAGGCAAGGGTAACGGAAGGAACCGCACGGCAAGGGGAAACAAGGCTAAGGCACGACAACGCACGGCTAGGCAATGCACGGCAAGGCAAGGAAAGGGTAACGCAAGGCAAGGCACGGTGAGGCAAGGCAAGGCTAATGCACGACAACGCACGGCTAGGCAATGCACGGCAAGGCAAGGAAAGGGTAACGCAAGGGAAGGCACGGTCAGGCGAGGCAAGGCTAAGGCACGACAACGCACGGCTAGGCAATGCACGGAAGGCAAGCAAAGAGTAACGGAAGGCAAGGAAGGCAAGGGAAAGCAAGGCAAGGCAAGGGTAACAGAAGGAACGGCTCGGCAAGGGCAAACAAGGCTAAGGGACGGCAACGCACGGCTAGGCAATGCACGGCCAGCCAAGGAAACGGTAACGCAAGGCAAGGCACGGTCAGGCAAGGCAAGGCTAATGCACGACAACGCAAGGCTAGGCAGTGCACGGTAAGGCAAGGAAAGAGAAACGGAAGGAAAGGAAGGCAAGGCAAATCCAGGCAAGGCAAGTGTAACAAAAGGCACGGCACGGCAAGGGGAAACAAGGCTAAGTCACGACAACGCACGGCTAGGCAATGCACGGCAAGGCAAGGAAAGGGTAACGCAAGGCAAGGCACGGTGAGGCAAGGCAAGGCTAATGCACGACAACGCAGGGCTAGGCAATGCACGGCAAGGCAAGGAAAGGGTAACGCAAGGCAAGGCACGGTCAGGCGAGGCAAGGCTAAGGCACGACAACTCAAGGCTAGGCAATGCACGGAAGGCAAGCAAAGAGTAACGGAAGGCAAGGAAGGCAAGGGAAAGCAAGGCAAGGCAAGGGTAATGGAAGGAACGGCACGGCAAGGGGAAACAAGGCTAAGGCACGACAACGCACGGCTAGGCAATGCACGGCAAGGCAAGGAAAGGGTAACGCAAGGCAAGGCACGGTGAGGCAAGGCAAGGCTAATGCACGACAACGCACGTCTAGGCAATGCACGGCAAGGCAAGGAAAGGGTAACGCAAGGGAAGGCACGGTCAGACGAGGCAAGGCTAAGGCACGACAACGCAAGGCTAGGCAGTGCACGGTAAGGCAAGGAAAGAGTAACGGAAGGAAAGGAAGGCAAGGCAAAGCAAGGCAAGGCAAGTGTAACAAAAGGCACGGCACGGCAAGGGGAAACAAGGCGAAGGGACGGCAACGCACGGCTAGGCAATGCACGGCAAGGCAAGGAAAGGGTAACGCAAGGCAAGGCACGGTCAGGCAAGGCAAGGCTAATGCACGACAACGCAAGGCTAGGCAGTGCACGGTAAGGCAAGGAAAGAGTAACGGAAGGAAAGGAAGGCAAGGCAAATCCAGGCAAGGCAAGTGTAACAAAAGGCACGGCACGGCAAGGGGAAACAAGGCTAAGGCACGACAACGCACGGCTAGGCAATGCACGGCAAGGCAAGGAAAGGCTAACGCAAGGCAAGGCACGGTCAGGCGAGGCAAGGCTAAGGCACGACAACGCAAGGCTAGGCAATGCACGGAAGGCAAGCAAAGAGTAACGGAAGGCAAGGAAGGCAAGGGAAAGCAAGGCAAGGCAAGGGTAACGGAAGGAACGGCACGGCAAGGGGAAACAAGGCTAAGGCACGACAACGCAGGACTAGGCAATGCACGGCAAGGCAAGGAAAGGGTAACGCAAGGCAAGGCACTGTCAGGCGAGGGAAGGCTAATGCACGACAACGCAAGGCTAGGCAGTGCACGGCTAGGCAGGGAAAGAGTAACGGAAGGAAAGGAAGGCAAGGCAAAGCAAGGCAAGGCAAGTGTAACAAAAGGCACGGCACGGCAAGGGGAAACAAGGCGAAGGGACGGCAACGCACGGCTAGGCAATGCACGGCCAGGCAAGGAAAGGGTAACGCAAGGCAAGGCACGGTGAGGCAAGGCAAGGCTAATGCACGACAATACAAGGCTAGGCAATGCACGGAAGGCAAGCAAAGAGTAACGGAAGGCAAGGAATGCAAGGCAAAGCAAGGCAACGCAAGCAAGGCTATGGCAAGGTGAAAAAAGGCTAAGGCACGACAACGCAAGGCTAGGCAATGCACGGAAGGCAAGCAAAGAGTAACGGAAGGCAAGGAAGGCAAGGCAAAGCAAGGCAACGCAAGCAAGGCTATAGCAAGGTGAAACAAGGCTATGGCACGACAACGCACGGCTAGGCAATGCACGGCAAGGCAAGGAAAGGGTAACGCAAGGCAAGGCACGGTCAGGCGAGGCAAGGCTAAATGCACGGCAAGGCAAGGAAAGGGTAACGCAAGGCAAGGCACGGTCAGGCGAGGCAAGGCTAAGGAACGACAACGCAAGGCTAGACAATGCACGGAAGGCAAGCAAAGAGTAACGGAAGGCAAGGAATGCAAGGCAAAGCAAGGCAACGCAAGCAAGGCTATGGCAAGGTGAAAAAAGGCTAAGGCACGACAACGCAAGGCTAGGCAATGCACGGAAGGCAAGCAAAGAGTAACGGAAGGCAAGGAAGGCAAGGTAAAGCAAGGCAAGGCAAGGGTAACGGAAGGAAACGCACGGCAAGGGGAAACAAGGCTAAGGCACGACAACGCACGGCTAGGCAATGCACGGCAAGGCAAGGAAAGGGTAACGCAAGGCAAGGCACGGTGAGGCAAGGCAAGGCTAATGCACGACAACGCACGGCTAGGCAATGCACGGCAAGGCAAGGAAAGGGTAACGCAAGGCAAGGCACGGTCAGGCGAGGCAAGGCTAAGGCACGACAACTCAAGGCTAGGCAATGCACGGAAGGCAAGCAAAGAGTAACGGAAGGCAAGGAAGGCACGGGAAAGCAAGGCAAGGCAAGGGTAACGGAAGGAAACGCACGGCAAGGGGAAACAAGGCTAAGGCACGACAACGCACGGCTAGGCAATGCACGGCAAGGCAAGGAAAGGGTAACGCAAGGCAAGGCACGGTGAGGCAAGGCAAGGCTAATGCACGACAATGCACGGCTAGGCAATGCACGGCAAGGCAAGGAAAGGGTAACGCAAGGGAAGGCACGGTCAGACGAGGCAAGGCTAAGGCACGACAACGCAAGGCTAGGCAATGCACGGAAGGCAAGCAAAGAGTAACGGAAGGCAAGGAAGGCAAGGGAAAGCAAGGCAAGGCAAGCATAACAAAAGGCACGGCACGGCAAGGGGAAACAAGGCTAAGGCACGACAACGCACGGCTAGGCAATGCACGGCCAGCCAAGGAAAGGGTAACGCAAGGCAAGGCACGGTCAGGCAAGGCAAGGCTAATGCACGACAACGCAAGGCTAGGCAGTGCACGGTAAGGCAAGGAAAGAGTAACGGAAGGAAAGGAAGGCAAGGCAAATCCAGGCAAGGCAAGTGTAACAAAAGGCACGGCACGGCAAGGGGAAACAAGGCTAAGGCACGACAACGCAAGGCTAGGCAATGCACGGAAGGCAAGCAAAGAGTAACGGATGGCAAGGAAGGCAAGGGAAAGCAAGGCAAGGCAAGGGTAACGGAAGGAACGGCACGGCAAGGGGAAACCAGGCTAAGGCACGACAACGCACGGCTAGGCAATGCACGGCAAGGCAAGGAAAGGGTAACGCAAGGGAAGGCACGGTCAGACGAGGCAAGGCTAAGGCACGACAACGCAAGGCTAGGCAGTGCACGGCTAGGCAGGGAAAGAGTAACGGAAGGAAAGGAAGGCAAGGCAAAGCAAGGCAAGGCAAGTGTAACAAAAGGCACGGCACGGCAAGGGGAAACAAGGCGAAGGGACGGCAACGCACGGCTAGGCAATGCACGGCCAGGCAAGGAAAGGGTAACGCAAGGCAAGGCACGGTGAGGCAAGGCAAGTCTAATGCACGACAACGCAAGGCTAGGCAATGCACGGAAGGCAGGCAAAGAGTAACGGAAGGCAAGGAATGCAAGGCAAAGCAAGGCAACGCAAGCAAGGCTATGGCAAGGTGAAAAAAGGCTAAGGCACGACAAAGCAAGGCTAGGCAATGCACGGAAGGCAAGCAAAGCGTAACGGAAGGCAAGGAAGGCAAGGCAAAGCAAGGCAACGCAAGCAAGGCTATGGCAAGGTGAAAAAAGTCTAAGGCACGACAACGCACGGCTAGGCAATGCACGGCAAGGCAAGGAAAGGGTAACGCAAGGCAAGGCACGGTCAGGCGAGGCAAGGCTAAGGAACGACAACGCAAGGCTAGACAATGCACGGAAGGCAAGCAAAGAGTAACGGAAGGCAAGGAATGCAAGGCAAAGCAAGGCAACGCAAGCAAGGCTATGGCAAGGTGAAAAAAGGCTAAAGCACGACAACGCAAGGCTACGCAATGCACGGAAGGCAAGCAAAGAGTAACGGAAGGCAAGGAATGCAAGGGAAAGCAAGGCAAGGCAAGGGTAACGGAAGGAAAGGCACGGCAAGGGGAAACAAGGCTAAGGCACGACAACGCACGGCTAGGCAATGCACGGCAAGGCAAGGAAAGGGTAACGCAAGGCAAGGCACGGTGAGGCAAGGCAAGGCTAATGCACGACAACGCACGGCTAGGCAATGCACGGCAAGGCAAGGAAAGGGTAACGCAAGGCAAGGCACGGTCAGGCAAGGCAAGGCTAAGGCACGACAACGCAAGGCTAGACAATGCACGGAAGGCAAGCAAAGAGTAACGGAAGGCAAGGAATGCAAGGCAAAGCAAGGCAACGCAAGCAAGGCTATGGCAAGGTGAAAAAAGGCTAAAGCACGACAACGCAAGGCTACGCAATGCACGGAAGGCAAGCAAAGAGTAACGGAAGGCAAGGAAGGCCAGGGAAAGCAAGGGAAGGCAAGGGTAACGGAAGGAAAGGCACGGCAAGGGGAAACAAGGCTAAGGCACGACAACGCACGGCTAGGCAATGCACGGCAAGGCAAGGAAAGGGTAACGCAAGGCAAGGCACGGTGAGGCAAGGCAAGGCTAATGCACGACAACGCACGGCTAGGCAATGCACGGCAAGGCAAGGAAAGGGTAACGCAAGGGAAGGCACGGTCAGACGAGGCAAGGCTAAGGCACGACAACGCAAGGCTAGGCAATGCACGGAAGGCAAGCAAAGAGTAACGGAAGGCAAGGAAGGCAAGGGAAAGCAAGGCAAGGCAAGGGTAACGGAAGGAAACGCACGGCAAGGGGAAACAAGGCTAAGGCACGACAACGCACGGCTAGGCAATGCACGGCAAGGCAAGGAAAGGGTAACGCAAGGCAAGGCACGGTGAGGCAAGGCAAGGCTAATGCACGACAACGCATGGCTAGGCAATGCACGGCAAGGCAAGGAAAGCGTAACGCAAGGGAAGGCACGGTCAGACGAGGCAAGGCTAGGGCACGACAACGCAAGGCTAGGCAATGCCCGGAAGGCAAGCAAAGAGTAACGGAAGGCAAGGAAGGCAAGGGAAAGCAAGGCAAGGCAAGGGTAACAGAAGGAACGGCTCGGCAAGGGGAAACAAGGCTAAGGGACGGCAATGCACGGCTAGGCAATGCACGGCCAGCCAAGGAAAGGGTAACGCAAGGCAAGGCACGGTCAGGTGAGGCAAGGCTAATGCACGACAACGCAAGGCTAGACAGTGCACGGTAAGGCAAGGAAAGAGAAACGGAAGGAAAGGAAGGCAAGGCAAATCCAGGCAAGGCAAGTGTAACAAAAGGCACGGCACGGCAAGGGGAAACAAGGCTAAGGCACGACAACGCACGGCTAGGCAATGCACGGCAAGGCAAGGAAAGGGTAACGCAAGGCAAGGCACGGTGAGGCAAGGCAAGGCTAATGCACGACAACGCACGGCTGGGCAATGCACGGCAAGGCAAGGAAAGGCTAACGCAAGGCAAGGCACGGTCAGGCGAGGCAAGGCTAAGGCACGACAACGCAAGGCTAGGCAATGCACGGAAGGCAAGCAAAGAGTAACGGAAAGCAAGGAAGGCAAGGGAAAGCAAGGCAAGACAAGGGTAACGGAAGGAAACGCACGGCAAGGGGAAACAAGGCTAAGGCACGACAACGCACGGCTAGGCAATGAACGGCAAGGCAAGGAAAGGGTAACGCAAGGCAAGGCACGGTGAGGCAAGGCAAGGCTAATGCACGACAACGCAGGGCTAGGCAATGCACGGCAAGGCAAGGAAAGGGTAACGCAAGGGAAGGCACGGTCAGACGAGGCAAGGCTAAGGCACGACAACGCAAGGCTAGGCAATGCACGGAAGGCAAGCAAAGAGTAACGGAAGGCAAGGAAGGCAAGGGAAAGCAAGGCAAGGCAAGGGTAACGGAAGGAAACGCACGGCAAGGGGAAACAAGGCTAAGGCACGACAACGCACGGCTAGGCAATGCACGGCAAGGCAAGGAAAGGGTAACGCAAGGCAAGGCACGGTCAGGCGAGGCAAGGCTAAGGAACGACAACGCAAGGCTAGACAATGCACGGAAGGCAAGCAAAGAGTAACGGAAGGCAAGGAATGCAAGGCAAAGCAAGGCAACGCAAGCAAGGCTATGGCAAGGTGAAAAAAGGCTAAAGCACGACAACGCAAGGCTACGCAATGCACGGAAGGCAAGCAAAGAGTAACGGAAGGCAAGGAAGGCCAGGGAAAGCAAGGCAAGGCAAGGGTAACGGAAGGAAAGGCACGGCAAGGGGAAACAAGGCTAAGGCACGACAACGCACGGCTAGGCAATGAACGGCAAGGCAAGGAAAGGGTAACGCAAGGCAAGGCACGGTGAGGCAAGGCAAGGCTAAGGCACGACAACGCAAGGCTAGGCAATGCACGGAAGGCAAGCAAAGAGTAACGGAAGGCAAGGAAGGCAAGGGAAAGCAAGGCAACGCACGCAAGACTATAGCAAGGTGAAACAAGGCTATGGCACGACAACGCACGGCTAGGCAATGCACGGAAGGCAAGCAAAGAGTAACTAAAGGCAAGGAAGGCAAGGCAAAGCAAGGCAACGCAAGCAAGGCTATAGCAAGGTGAAACAAGGCTATGGCACGACAACGCACGGCTAGGCAATGCACGGCAAGGCAAGGAAAGGGTAACGCAAGGCAAGGCACGGTCAGGCAAGGCAAGGCTAAGGCACGACAACGCAAGGCTAGGCAATGCACGGAAGGCAAGCAAAGAGTAACGGAAGGCAAGGAAGGCAAGGGAAAGCAAGGGAAGGCAAGGGTAACAGAAGGAACGGCTCGGCAAGGGGAAACAAGGCTAAGGGACGGCAACGCACGGCTAGGCAATGCACGGCCAGGCAAGGAAAGGGTAACGCAAGGCAAGGCACGGTCAGGCAAGGCAAGGCTAATGCACGACAACGCAAGGCTAGGCAGTGCACGGTAAGGCAAGGAAAGAGTAACGGAAGGAAAGGAAGGCAAGGCAAATCCAGGCAAGGCAAGTGTAACAAAAGGCACGGCACGGCAAGGGGAAACAAGGCTAAGGCACGACAACGCACGGCTAGGCAATGCACGGCAAGGCAAGGAAAGGGTAACGCAAGGCAAGGCACGGTGAGGCAAGGCAAGGCTAATGCACGACAACGCACGGCTAGGCAATGCACGGCAAGGCAAGGAAAGGCTAACGCAAGGCAAGGCACGGTCAGGCGAGGCAAGGCTAAGGCACGACAACGCAAGGCTAGGCAATGCACGGAAGGCAAGCAAAGAGTAACGGAAGGCAAGGAAGGCAAGGGAAAGCAAGGCAAGGCAAGGGTAACGGAAGGAACGGCACGGCAAGGGGAAACAAGGCTAAGGCACGACAACGCACGGCTAGGCAATGCACGGCAAGGCAAGGAAAGGGTAACGCAAGGCAAGGCACTGTCAGGCGAGGGAAGGCTAATGCACGACAACGCAAGGCTAGGCAGTGCACGGCTAGGCAGGGAAAGAGTAACGGAAGGAAAGGAAGGCAAGGCAAAGCAAGGCAAGGCAAGTGTAACAAAAGGCACGGCACGGCAAGGGGAAACAAGGCGAAGGGACGGCAACGCACGGCTAGGCAATGCACGGCCAGGCAAGGAAAGGCTAATGCAAGGCAAGGCACGGTGAGGCAAGGCAAGGCTAATGCACGACAATACAAGGCTAGGCAATGCACGGAAGGTAAGCAAAGAGTAACGGAAGGCAAGGAATGCAAGGCAAAGCAAGGCAACGCAAGCAAGGCTATGGCAAGGTGAAAAAAGGCTAAGGCACGACAACGCAAGGCTAGGCAATGCACGGAAGGCAGGCAAAGAGTAACGGAAGGCAAGGAAGGCAAGGCAAAGCAAGGCAACGCAAGCAAGGCTATAGCAAGGTGAAACAAGGCTAAGGCACGACAACGCACGGCTAGGCAATGCACGGCAAGGCAAGGAAAGGGTAACGCAAGGCAAGGCACGGTCAGGCAAGGCAAGGCAAATGCACGACAACGCACGGCTAGGCAATGCACGGCAAGGCAAGGAAAGGGTAACGCAAGGCAAGGCACGGTCAGGCGAGGCAAGGCTAAGGAACGACAACGCAAGGCTAGACAATGCACGGAAGGCAAGCAAAGAGTAACGGAAGGCAAGGAATGCAAGGAAAAGCAAGGCAACTCAAGCAAGGCTATGGCAAGGTGAAGAAAGGCTAAAGCACGACAACGCAAGGCTACGCAATGCACGGAAGGCAAGCAAAGAGTAACGGAAGGCAAGGAAGGCCAGGGAAAGCAAGGCAAGGCAAGGGTAACGGAAGGAAACGCACGGCAAGGGGAAACAAGGCTAAGGCACGACAACGCACGGCTAGGCAATGAACGGCAAGGCAAGGAAAGGGTAACGCAAGGCAAGGCACGGTGAGGCAAGGCAAGGCTAATGCACGACAACGCACGGCTAGGCAATGCACGGCAAGGCAAGGAAAGGGTAACGCAAGGCAAGGCACGGTCAGGCGAGGCAAGGCTAAGGCACGACAACTCAAGGCTAGGCAATGCACGGAAGGCAAGCAAAGAGTAACGGAAGGCAAGGAAGGCACGGGAAAGCAAGGCAAGGCAAGGGTAACGGAAGGAAAGACACGGCAAGGGGAAACAAGGCTAAGGCACGACAACGCACGGCTAGGCAATGCACGGCAAGGCAAGGAAAGGGTAACGCAAGGCAAGGCACGGTGAGGCAAGGCAAGGCTAATGCACGACAATGCACGGCTAGGCAATGCACGGCAAGGCAAGGAAAGGGTAACGCAAGGGAAGGCACGGTCAGACGAGGCAAGGCTAAGGCACGACAACGCAAGGCTAGGCAATGCACGGAAGGCAAGCAAAGAGGAACGGAATGCAAGGAAGGCAAGGGAAAGCAAGGCAAGGCAAGGGTAACGGAAGGAACGGCACGGCAAGGGGAAACAAGGCTAAGGCACGACAAGGCACGGCTAGGCAATGCACGGCAAGGCAAGGAAAGGGTAACGCAAGGCAAGGCACGGTCAGGCAAGGCAAGGCTAATGCACGACAACGCAAGGCTAGGCAGTGCACGGTAAGGCAAGGAAAGAGTAACGGAAGGAAAGGAAGGCAAGGCAAATCCAGGCAAGGCAAGTGTAACAAAAGGCACGGCACGGCAAGGGGAAACAAGGCTAAGGCACGACAACGCAAGGCTAGGCAATGCACGGAAGGCAGGCAAAGAGTAACGGATGGCAAGGAAGGCAAGGGAAAGCAAGGCAAGGCAAGGGTAACAGAAGGAACGGCACGGCAAGCGGAAACAAGGCTAAGGCACGACCACGCAGGGCTAGGCAATGCACGGCAACGCAAGGAAAGGGTAACGCAAGGCAAGGAACTGTCAGGCGAGGCAAGGCTAAGGCACGACAACGCAAGGCTAGGCAATGCACGGAAGGTAAGCAAAGAGAAACGTAAGGCAAGGAAAGCAAGGGAAAGCAAGGCAAGGTAAGGGTAAGGGAAGGAACGGCACGGCAAGGGGAAACCAGGCTAAGGCACGACAACGCACGGCTAGGCAATGCACGGCAAGGCAAGGAAAGGGTAACGCAAGGGAAGGCACGGTCAGACGAGGCAAGGCTAATGCACGACAACGCAAGGCTAGGCAGTGCACGGCTAGGCAGGGAAAGAGTAACGGAAGGAAAGGAAGGCAAGGCAAAGCAAGGCAAGGCAAGTGTAACAAAAGGCACGGCACGGCAAGGGGAAACAAGGCTAAGGGACGGCAACGCACGGCTAGGCAATGCACGGCCAGGCAAGGAAAGGGTAACGCAAGGCAAGGCACGGTGAGGCAAGGCAAGTCTAATGCACGACAACGCAAGGCTAGGCAATGCACGGAAGGCAAGCAAAGAGTAACGGAAGGCAAGGAATGCAAGGCAAAGCAAGGCAACGCAAGCTAGGCTATGGCAAGGTGAAAAAAGGCTAAGGCACGACAAAGCAAGGCTAGGCAATGCACGGAAGGCAAGCAAAGAGTAACGGAAGGCAAGGAAGGCAAGGCAAAGCAAGGCAACGCAAGCAAGGCTGTAGAAAGGTGAAACAAGGCTAAGGCACGACAACGCACGGCTAGGCAATGCACGGCAAGGCAAGGAAAGGGTAACGCAAGGCAAGGCACGGTCAGGCGAGGCAAGGCTAAGGCACGACAACGCAAGGCTAGGCAATGCACGGAAGGCAAGCAAAGAGTAACGGAAGGCAAGGAATGCAAGGCAAAGCAAGGCAACGCAAGCAAGGCTATGGCAAGGTGAAAAAAGGCTAAAGCACGACAACGCAAGGCTACGCAATGCACGGAAGGCAAGCAAAGAGTAACGGAAGGCAAGGAAGGCCAGGGAAAGCAAGGGAAGGCAAGGGTAACGGAAGGAAAGGCACGGCAAGGGCAAACAAGGCTAAGGCACGACAACGCACGGCTAGGCAATGAACGGCAAGGCAAGGAAAGGGTAACGCAAGGCAAGGCACGGTGAGGCAAGGCAAGGCTAATGCACGACAACGCACGGCTAGGCAATGCACGGCAAGGCAAGGAAAGGGTAACGCAAGGCAAGGCACGGTCAGGCGAGGCAAGGCTAAGGAATGACAACGCAAGGCTAGACAATGCACGGAAGGCAAGCAAAGAGTAACGGAAGGCAAGGAATGCAAGGCAAAGCAAGGCAACGCAAGCAAGGCTATGGCAAGGTGAAAAAAGGCTAAAGCACGACAACGCAAGGCTACTCAATGCACGGAAGGCAAGCAAAGAGTAACGGAAGGCAACGAAGGCCAGGGAAAGCAAGGGAAGGCAAGGGTAACGGAAGGAAAGGCACGGCAAGGGGAAACAAGGCTAAGGCACGACAACGCACGGCTAGGCAATGAACGGCAAGGCAAGGAAAGGGTAACGCAAGGCAAGGCACGGTGAGGCAAGGCAAGGCTAATGCACGACAACGCACGGCTAGGCAATGCACGGCAAGGCAAGGAAAGGGTAACGCAAGGGAAGGCACGGTCAGACGAGGCAAGGCTAAGGCACGACAACGCAAGGCTAGGCAATGCACGGAAGGCAAGCAAAGAGGAACGGAAGGCAAGGAAGGCAAGGGAAAGCAAGGCAAGGCAAGGGTAACGGAAGGAAACGCACGGCAAGGGGAAACAAGGCTAAGGCACGACAACGCACGGCTAGGCAATGCACGGCAAGGCAAGGAAAGGGTAACGCAAGGCAAGGCACGGTGAGGCAAGGCAAGGCTAATGCACGACAACGCATGGCTAGGCAATGCACGGCAAGGCAAGGAAAGGGTAACGCAAGGGATGGCACGGTCAGGCGAGGCAAGGCTAAGGCACGACAACGCAAGGCTAGGCAATGCACGGAAGGCAAGCAAAGAGTAACGGAAGGCAAGGAAGGCAAGGGAAAGCAAGGCAAGGCAAGGGTAACAGAAGGAACGGCTCGGCAAGGGGAAACAAGGCTAAGGGACGGCAACGCACGGCTAGGCAATGCACGGCCAGCCAAGGAAAGGGTAACGCAAGGCAAGGCACGGTCAGGCAAGGCAAGGCTAATGCACGACAAAGCAAGGCTAGGCAATGCACGGTAAGGCAAGGAAAGAGTAACGGAAGGAAAGGAAGGCAAGGCAAATCCAGGCAAGGCAAGTGTAACAAAAGGCACGGCACGGCAAGGGGAAACAAGGCTAAGGCACGACAACGCACGGCTAGGCAATGCACGGCAAGGCAAGGAAAGGGTAACGCAAGGCAAGGCACGGTGAGGCAAGGCAAGGCTAATGCACGACAACGCACGGCTGGGCAATGCACGGCAAGGCAAGGAAAGGCTAACGCAAGGCAAGGCACGGTCAGGCGAGGCAAGGCTAAGGCACGACAACGCAAGGCTAGGCAATGCACGGAAGGCAAGCAAAGAGTAACGGAAGGCAAGGAAGGCAAGGGAAAGCAAGGCAAGGCAAGGGTAACGGAAGGAAACGCACGGCAAGGGGAAACAAGGCTAAGGCAAGACAACGCACGGCTAGGCAATGAACGGCAAGGCAAGGAAAGGGTAACGCAAGGCAAGGCACGGTGAGGCAAGGCAAGGCTAATGCACGACAACGCAGGGCTAGGCAATGCACGGCAAGGCAAGGAAAGGGTAACGCAAGGGAAGGCACGGTCAGACGAGGCAAGGCTAAGGAACGACAACGCAAGGCTAGACAATGCACGGAAGGCAAGCAAAGAGTAACGGAAGGCAAGGAAGGCAAGGGAAAGCAAGGGAAGGCAAGGGTAACAGAAGGAACGGCTCGGCAAGGGGAAACAAGGCTAAGGGACGGCAACGCACGGCTAGGCAATGCACGGCCAGCCAAGGAAAGGGTAACGCAAGGCAAGGCACGGTCAGGTGAGGCAAGGCTAATGCACGACAACGCAAGGCTAGACAGTGCACGGTAAGGCAAGGAAAGAGAAACGGAAGGAAAGGAAGGCAAGGCAAATCCAGGCAAGGCAAGTGTAACAAAAGGCACGGCACGGCAAGGGGAAACAAGGCTAAGGCACGACAACGCACGGCTAGGCAATGCACGGCAAGGCAAGGAAAGGGTAACGCAAGGCAAGGCACGGTGAGGCAAGGCAAGGCTAATGCACGACAACGCACGGCTAGGCAATGCACGGCAAGGCAAGGAAAGGCTAACGCAAGGCAAGGCACGGTCAGGCGAGGCAAGGCTAAGGCACGACAACGCAAGGCTAGGCAATGCACGGAAGGCAAGCAAAGAGTAACGGAAGGCAAGGAAGGCAAGGGAAAGCAAGGCAAGGCAAGGGTAACGGAAGGAAAGACACGGCAAGGGGAAACAAGGCTAAGGCACGACAACGCACGGCTAGGCAATGCACGGCAAGGCAAGGAAAGGGTAACACAAGGCAAGGCACGGTGAGGCAAGGCAAGGCTAATGCACGACAACGCAAGGCTAGGCAATGCACGGCAAGGCAAGGAAAGGGTAACGCAAGGGAAGGCACGGTCAGGCGAGGCAAGGCTAAGGCACGACAACGCAAGGCTAGACAATGCACGGAAGGCAAGCAAAGAGTAACGGAAGGCAAGGAAGGCAAGGGAAAGCAAGGGAAGGCAAGGGTAACGGAAGGAAACGCACGGCAAGGGGAAACAAGGCTAAGGCACGACAACGCACGGCTAGGCAATGCACGGCAAGGCAAGGAAAGGGTAACGCAAGGCAAGGCACGGTCAGGCGAGGCAAGGCTAAGGAACGACAACGCAAGGCTAGACAATGCACGGAAGGCAAGCAAAGAGTAACGGAAGGCAAGGAATGCAAGGCAAAGCAAGGCAACGCAAGCAAGGCTATGGCAAGGTGAAAAAAGGCTAAAGCACGACAACGCAAGGCTACGCAATGCACGGAAGGCAAGCAAAGAGTAACGGAAGGCAAGGAAGGCCAGGGAAAGCAAGGCAAGGCAAGGGTAACGGAAGGAAAGGCACGGCAAGGGGAAACAAGGCTAAGGCACGACAACGCACGGCTAGGCAATGCACGGCAAGGCAAGGAAAGGGTAACGCAAGGCAAGGCACGGTGAGGCAAGGCAAGGCTAATGCACGACAACGCAAGGCTAGGCAATGCACGGAAGGCAATCAAAGAGGAACGGAAGGCAAGGAAGGGAAGGCAAAGCAAGGCAACGCACGCAAGACTATAGCAAGGTGAAACAAGGCTATGGCACGACAACGCACGGCTAGGCAATGCACGGCAAGGCAAGGAAAGGGTAACGCAAGGCAAGGAAGGCAAGGCAAAGCAAGGCAACGCAAGCAAGGCTATAGCAAGGTGAAACAAGGCTATGGCACGACAACGCACGGCTAGGCAATGCACGGCAAGGCAAGGAAAGGGTAACGCAAGGCAAGGCACGGTCAGGCGAGGCAAGGCTAAGGCACGACAACGCAAGGCTAGGCAATGCACGGAAGGCAAGGAAGGCAAGGGAAAGCAAGGGAAGGCAAGGGTAACAGAAGGAACGGCTCGGCAAGGGCAAACAAGGCTAAGGCACGGCAACGCACGGCTAGGCAATGCACGGCAAGGCAAGGAAAGTGTAACGCAAGGCAAGGCACGGTCAGGCAAGGCAAGGCTAATGCACGACAACGCAAGGCTAGGCAGTGCACGGTAAGGCAAGGAAAGAGTAACGGAAGGAAAGGAAGGCAAGGCAAATCCAGGCAAGGCAAGTGTAACAAAAGGCACGGCACGGCAAGGGGAAACAAGGCTAAGGCACGACAACGCACGGCTAGGCAATGCACGGCAAGGCAAGGAAAGGGTAACGCAAGGCAAGGCACGGTGAGGCAAGGCAAGGCTAATGCACGACAACGCACGGCTAGGCAATGCACGGCAAGGCAAGGAAAGGCTAACGCAAGGCAAGGCACGGTCAGGCGAGGCGCGAGGCAAGGCTAAGGCACGACAACGCAAGGCTAGGGAAAACAACGCAAGGCAAAGCAAGGCAAGGCAAGGGTAACAGAAGGAACGGCACGGCAAGGGGAAACAAGGCAAAGGCACGACAACGCAGGACTAGGCAATGCACGGCAAGGCAAGGAAAGGGTAACGCATGGCAAGGCACTGTCAGGCGAGGGAAGGCTAATGCACGACAACGCAAGGCTAGGCAGTGCACGGCTAGGCAGGGAAAGAGTAACGGAAGGAAAGGAAGGCAAGACAAAGCAAGGCAAGGCAAGTGTAACAAAAGGCACGGCACGGCAAGGGGAAACAAGGCGAAGGGACGGCAACGCACGGCTAGGCAATGCACGGCCAGGCAAGGAAAGGGTAACGCAAGGCAAGGCACGGTGAGGCAAGGCAAGGCTAATGCACGACAATACAAGGCTAGGCAATGCACGGAAGGCAAGCAAAGAGTAACGGAAGGCAAGGAATGCAAGGCAAAGCAAGGCAACGCAAGCAAGGCTATGGCAAGGTGAAAAAAGGCTAAGGCACGACAACGCAAGGCTAGGCAATGCACGGAAGGCAAGCAAAGAGTAACGGAAGGCAAGGAAGGCAAGGCAAAGCAAGGCAACGCAAGCAAGGCTATAGCAAGGTGAAACAAGGCTAAGGCACGACAACGCACGGCTAGGCAATGCACGGCAAGGCAAGGAAAGGGTAACGCAAGGCAAGGCACGGTGAGGCAAGGCAAGGCTAATGCACGAAAACGCACGGCTAGGCAATGCACGGCAAGGCAAGGAAAGGGTAACGCAAGGCAAGGCACGGTCAGGCGAGGCAAGGCTAAGGCACGACAACGCAAGGCTAGACAATGCACGGAAGGCAAGCAAAGAGTAACGGAAGGCAAGGAATGCAAGGCAAAGCAAGGCAACGCAAGCAAGGCTATGGCAAGGTGAAAAAAGGCTAAAGCACGACAACGCAAGGCTACGCAATGCACGGAAGGCAAGCAAAGAGTAACGGAAGGCAAGGAAGGCCAGGGAAAGCAAGGCAAGGCAAGGGTAACGGAAGGAAAGGCACGGCAAGGGGAAACAAGGCTAAGGCACGACAACGCACGGCTAGGCAATGAACGGCAAGGCAAGGAAAGGGTAACGCAAGGCAAGGCACGGTGAGGCAAGGCAAGGCTAATGCACGACAACGCAGGGCTAGGCAATGCACGGCAAGGCAAGGAAAGGGTAACGCAAGGCAAGGCACGGTCAGGCGAGGCAAGGCTAAGGAACGACAACTCAAGGCTAGGCAATGCACGGAAGGCAAGCAAAGAGTAACGGAAGGCAAGGAAGGCAAGGGAAAGCAAGGGAAGGCAAGCGTAACAGAAGGAACGGCTCGGCAAGGGCAAACAAGGCTAAGGCACGGCAACGCACGGCTAGGCAATGCACGGCCAGCCAAGGAAAGGGTAACGCAAGGCAAGGCACGGTCAGGCAAGGCAAGGCTAATGCACGACAACGCAAGGCTAGGCAGTGCACGGTAAGGCAAGGAAAGAGTAACGGAAGGAAAGGAAGGCAAGGCAAATCCAGGCAAGGCAAGTGTAACAAAAGGCACGTCACGGCAAGGGGAAACAAGGCTAAGGCACGACAACGCAGGGCTAGGCAATGCACGGCAACGTAAGGAAAGGGGAACGCAAGGCAAGGAACTGTCAGGCGAGGCAAGGCTAAGACACGACAACGCAAAGCTAGGCAATGCACGGAAGGTAAGCAAAGACAAACGAAAGGCAAGGAAAGCAAGGGAAAGCAAGGCAAGGTAACGGTAGGGGAAGGAACGGCACGGCAAGGGGAAACCAGGCTAAGGCACGACAACGCACGGCTAGGCAATGCACGGCAAGGCAAGGAAAGGGTAACGCAAGGGAAGGCACGGTCAGACGAGGCAAGGCTAAGGCACGACAACGCAAGGCTAGGCAATGCACGGAAGGCAAGCAAAGAGTAACGGAAGGCAAGGAATGCAAGGCAAAGCAAGGCAACGCAAGCAAGGCTATGGGAAGGTGAAAAAAGGCTAAGGCACGACAAAGCAAGGCTAGGCAATGCACGGAAGGCAAGCAAAGAGTAACGGAAGGCAAGGAAGGCAAGGCAAAGCAAGGCAAGGCTAAGGCACGACAACGCACGGCTAGGCAATGCACCGCAAGGCAAGGAAAGGGTAACGCAAGGCAAGGCACGGTGAGGCAAGGCAAGGCTAATGCACGACAACGCAGGGCTAGGCAATGCACGGCAAGGCAAGGAAAGGGTAACGCAAGGCAAGGCACGGTCAGGCGAGGCAAGGCTAAGGAACGACAACGCAAGGCTAGACAATGCACGGAAGGCAAGCAAAGAGTAACGGAAGGCAAGGAATGCAAGGCAAAGCAAGGCAACGCAAGCAAGGCTATGGCAAGGTGAAAAAAGGCTAAAGCACGACAACGCAAGGCTACGCAATGCACGGAAGGCAAGCAAAGGGTAACGGAAGTCAAGGAAGGCCAGGGAAAGCAAGGGAAGGCAAGGGTAACGGAAGGAAAGGCACGGCAAGGGCAAACAATGCTAAGGCACGACAACGCACGGCTAGGCAATGAACGGCAAGGCAAGGAAAGGGTAACGCAAGGCAAGGCACGGTGAGGCAAGGCAAGGCTAATGCACGACAACGCACGGCTAGGCAATGCACGGCAAGGCAAGGAAAGGGTAACGCAAGGCAAGGCACGGTCAGGCGAGGCAAGGCTTAGGAATGACAACGCAAGGCTAGACAATGCACGGAAGGCAAGCAAAGAGTAACGGAAGGCAAGGAATGCAAGGCAAAGCAAGGCAACGCAAGCAAGGCTATGGCAAGGTGAAAAAAGGCTAAAGCACGACAACGCAAGGCTACGCAATGCACGGAAGGCAAGCAAAGAGTAACGGAAGGCAAGGAAGGCCAGGGAAAGCAAGGGAAGGCAAGGGTAACGGAAGGAAAGGCACGGCAAGGGCAAACAAGGCTAAGGCACGACAACGCACGGCTAGGCAATGAACGGCAAGGCAAGGAAAGGGTAACGCAAGGCAAGGCACGGTGAGGCAAGGCAAGGCTAATGCACGACAACGCAGGGCTAGGCAATGCACGGCAAGGCAAGGAAAGGGTAACGCAAGGGAAGGCACGGTCAGACGAGGCAAGGCTAAGGCACGACAACGCAAGGCTAGGCAATGCACGGAAGGCAAGCAAAGAGGAACGGAATGCAAGGAAGGCAAGGGAAAGCAAGGCAAGGCAAGGGTAACGGAAGGAAACGCACGGCAAGGGGAAACAAGGCTAAGGCACGACAACGCACGGCTAGGCAATGCACGGCAAGGCAAGGAAAGGGTAACGCAAGGCAAGGCACGGTGAGGCAAGGCAAGGCTAATGCACGACAACGCACGGCTGGGCAATGCACGGCAAGGCAAGGAAAGGCTAACGCAAGGCAAGGCACGGTCAGGCGAGGCAAGGCTAAGGCACGACAACGCAAGGCTAGGCAATGCACGGAAGGCAAGCAAAGAGTAACGGAAAGCAAGGAAGGCAAGGGAAAGCAAGGCAAGGCAAGGGTAACGGAAGGAAACGCACGGCAAGGGGAAACAAGGCTAAGGCACGACAACGCACGGCTAGGCAATGCACGGCAAGGCAAGGAAAGGGTAACGCAAGGCAAGGCACGGTGAGGCAAGGCAAGGCTAATGCACGACAACGCACGGCTAGGCAATGCACGGCAAGGCAAGGAAAGGGTAACGCAAGGCAAGGCACGGTGAGGCAAGGCAAGGCTAATGCACGACAACGCACGGCTGGGCAATGCACGGAAGGCAAGCAAAGAGTAACGGAAGGCAAGGAATGCAAGGCAAAGCAAGGCAACGCAAGCAAGGCTATGGCAAGGTGAAAAAAGGCTAAGGCACGACAACGCAAGGCTAGGCAATGCACGGAAGGCAAGCAAAGAGTAACGGAAGGCAAGGAAGGCAAGGCAAAGCAAGGCAACGCAAGCAAGGCTATAGCAAGGTGAAACAAGGCTAAGGCACGACAACGCACGGCTAGGCAATGCACGGCAAGGCAAGGAAAGGGTAACGCAAGGCAAGGCACGGTCAGGCAAGGCAAGGCTAATGCACGACAACGCACGGCTAGGCAATGCACGGCAAGGCAAGGAAAGGGTAACGCAAGGCAAGGCACGGTCAGGCGAGGCAAGGCTAAGGAACGACAACGCAAGGCTAGACAATGCACGGAAGGCAAGCAAAGAGTAACGGAAGGCAAGGAATGCAAGGCAAAGCAAGGCAACGCAAGCAAGGCTATGGCAAGGTGAAAAAAGGCTAAAGCACGACAACGCAAGGCTACGCAATGCACGGAAGGCAAGCAAAGAGTAACGGAAGGCAAGGAAGGCCAGGGAAAGCAAGGCAAGGCAAGGGTAACGGAAGGAAACGCACGGCAAGGGGAAACAAGGCTAAGGCACGACAACGCACGGCTAGGCAGAACGGCAAGGCAAGGAAAGGGTAACGCAAGGCAAGGCACGGTCAGGCAAGGCAAGGCTAATGCACGACAACGCAAGGCTAGGCAGTGCACGGTAAGGCAAGGAAAGAGTAACGGAAGGAAAGGAAGGCAAGGCAAATCCAGGCAAGGCAAGTGTAACAAAAGGCACGGCACGGCAAGGGGAAACAAGGCTAAGGCACGACAACGCACGGCTAGGCAATGCACGGCAACGCAAGGAAAGGGTAACGCAAGGCAAGGAACTGTCAGGCGAGGCAAGGCTAAGGCACGACAACGCAAGGCTAGGCAATGCACGGAAGGTAAGCAAAGAGAAACGTAAGGCAAGGAAAGCAAGGGAAAGCAAGGCAAGGTAAGGGTAAGGGAAGGAACGGCACGGCAAGGGGAAACAAGGCTAAGGCACGACAACGCACGGCTAGGCAATGCACGGCAAGGCAAGGAAAGGGTAACGCAAGGCAAGGCACGGTCAGGCGAGGCAAGGCTAAGGAATGACAACGCAAGGCTAGACAATGCACGGAAGGCAAGCAAAGAGTAACGGAAGGCAAGGAATGCAAGGCAAAGCAAGGCAACGCAAGCAAGGCTATGGCAAGGTGAAAAAAGGCTAAAGCACGACAACGCAAGGCTACGCAATGCACGGAAGGCAAGCAAAGAGTAACGGAAGGCAAGGAAGGCCAGGGAAAGCAAGGGAAGGCAAGGGTAACGGAAGGAAAGGCACGGCAAGGGGAAACAAGGCTAAGGCACGACAACGCTCGGCTAGGCAATGCACGGCAAGGCAAGGAAAGGGTAACGCAAGGGAAGGCACGGTCAGACGAGGCAAGGCTAAGGAACGACAACGCAAGGCTAGGCAATGCACGGAAGGCAAGCAAAGAGTAACGGAAGGCAAGGAAGGCAAGGGAAAGCAAGGCAAGGCAAGGGTAACGGAAGGAAACGCACGGCAAGGGGAAACAAGGCTAAGGCACGACAACGCACGGCTAGGCAATGCACGGCAAGGCAAGGAAAGGGTAACGCAAGGCAAGGCACGGTCAGGCGAGGCAAGGCTAAGGAACGACAACGCAAGGCTAGACAATGCACGGAAGGCAAGCAAAGAGTAACGGAAGGCAAGGAATGCAAGGCAAAGCAAGGCAACGCAAGCAAGGCTATGGCAAGGTGAAAAAAGGCTAAAGCACGACAACGCAAGGCTACGCAATGCACGGAAGGCAAGCAAAGTGTAACGGAAGGCAAGGAAGGCAAGGGAAAGCAAGGCAAGGCAAGGGTAACGGAAGGAAAGGCACGGCAAGGGGAAACAAGGCTAAGGCACGACAACGCAAGGCTAGACAATGCACGGAAGGCAAGCAAAGAGTAACGGAAGGCAAGGAAGGCAAGGCAAAGCAAGGCAACGCAAGCAAGGCTATAGCAAGGTGAAACAAGGCTAAGGCACGACAACGCACGGCTAGGCAATGCACGGCAAGGCAAGGAAAGGGTAACGCAAGGCAAGGCACGGTGAGGCAAGGCAAGGCTAATGCACGACAATACAAGGCTAGGCAATGCACGGAAGGCAAGCAAAGAGTAACGGAAGGCAAGGAATGCAAGGCAAAGCAAGGCAACGCAAGCAAGGCTATGGCAAGGTGAAAAAAGGCTAAGGCACGACAACGCAAGGCTAGGCAATGCACGGAAGGCAAGCAAAGAGTAACGGAAGGCAAGGAAGGCAAGGCAAAGCAAGGCAACGCAAGCAAGGCTATGGCAAGGTGAAACAAGGCTAAGGCACGACAACGCACGGCTAGGCAATGCACGGCAAGGCAAGGAAAGGGTAACGCAAGGCAAGGCACGGTCAGGCAAGGCAAGGCTAATGCACGACAACGCACGGCTAGGCAATGCACGGCAAGGCAAGGAAAGGGTAACGCAAGGCAAGGCACGGTCAGGCGAGGCAAGGCTAAGGCACGACAACGCAAGGCTAGGCAGTGCACGGTAAGGCAAGGAAAGAGTAACGGAAGGAAAGGAAGGCAAGGCAAATCCAGGCAAGGCAAGTGTAACAAAAGGCACGGCACGGCAAGGGGAAACAAGGCTAAGGCACGACAACGCACGGCTAGGCAATGCACGGCAAGGCAAGGAAAGGGTAACGCAAGGCAAGGAACTGTCAGGCGAGGCAAGGCTAAGGCACGACAACGCAAGGCTAGGCAATGCACGGAAGGTAAGCAAAGAGAAACGTAAGGCAAGGAAAGCAAGGGAAAGCAAGGCAAGGTAAGGGTAAGGGAAGGAACGGCACGGCAAGGGGAAACCAGGCTAAGGCACGACAACGCACGGCTAGGCAATGCACGGCAAGGCAAGGAAAGGGTAACGCAAGGGAAGGCACGGTCAGACGAGGCAAGGCTAAGGCACGACAACGCAAGGCTAGGCAGTGCACGGTAAGGCAAGGAAAGAGTAACGGAAGGATAGGAAGGCAAGGCAAATCCAGGCAAGGCAAGTGTAACAAAAGGCACGGCACGGCAAGGGGAAACAAGGCTACACCAGGACAACGCACGCCTAGGCAATGCACGGCAAGGCAAGGAAAGGGTAACGGAAGGCAAGGCACGGTCAGACGAGGCAAGGCTAAGGCACGACAACGCAAGTCTAGGCAATGCACGGCAAGGCAAGGAAAGGGTAACGGAAGGCTAGGAAGGCCAGGGAAAGCAAGGCAAGGCAAGGGTAACGGAAGGAAACGCACGGCAAGGGGAAACAAGGCTAAGTCACGACAACGCACGGCTAGGCAATGAACGGCAAGGCAAGGAAAGGGTAACGCAAGGCAAGGCACGGTGAGGCAAGGCAAGGCTAATGCACGACAACGCAGGGCTAGGCAATGCACGGCAAGGCACGGAAAGGGTAACGCAAGGGAAGGCACGGTCAGACGAGGCAAGGCTAAGGCACGACAACGCAAGGCTAGGCAATGCACGGAAGGCAAGCAAAGAGTAACGGAAGGCAAGGAAGGCAAGGGAAAGCAAGGCAAGGCAAGGGTAACGGAAGGAAACGCATGGCAAGGGGAAACAAGGCTAAGGCACGACAACGCACGGCTAGGCAATGCACGGCAAGGCAAGGAAAGGGTAACGCAAGGCAAGGCACGGTGAGGCAAGGCAAGGCTAATGCACGACAACGCACGGCTAGGCAATGCACGGCAAGGCAAGGAAAGGCTAACGCAAGGCAAGGCACGGTCAGGCGAGGCAAGGCTAAGGCACGACAACGCAAGGCTAGGCAATGCACGGAAGGCAAGCAAAGAGTAACGGAAGGCAAGGAAGGCAAGGGAAAGCAAGGCAAGGCAAGGGTAACAGAAGGAACGGCTCGGCAAGGGGAAACAAGGCTAAGGGACGGCAACGCACGGCTAGGCAATGCACGGCCAGCCAAGGAAAGGGTAACGCAAGGCAAGGCACGGTCAGGCAAGGCAAGGCTAATGCACGACAACGCAAGGCTAGGCAGTGCACGGTAAGGCAAGGAAAGAGTAACGGAAGGAAAGGAAGGCAAGGCAAATCCAGGCAAGGCAAGTGTAACAAAAGGCACGGCACGGCAAGGGGAAACAAGGCTAAGGCACGACAACGCACGGCTAGGCAATGCACGGCAAGGCAAGGAAAGGCTAACGCAAGGCAAGGCACGGTCAGGCGAGGCAAGGCTAAGGCACGACAACGCAAGGCTAGGCAATGCACGGAAGGCAAGCAAAGAGTAACGGAAGGCAAGGAAGGCAAGGGAAAGCAAGGCAAGGCAAGGGTAACGGAAGGAAACGCACGGCAAGGGGAAACAAGGCTAAGGCACGACAACGCACGGCTAGGCAATGCACGGCAAGGCAAGGAAAGGGTAACGCAAGGCAAGGCACGGTGAGGCAAGGCAAGGCTAATGCACGACAACGCACGGCTAGGCAATGCACGGCAAGGCAAGGAAAGGGTAACGCAAGGCAAGGCACGGTGAGGCAAGGCAAGGCACGACAACGCAAGGCTAGGCAATGCACGGAAGGCAAGCAAAGAGTAACGGAAGGCAAGGAAGGCAAGGGAAAGCAAGGCAAGGCAAGGGTAACGGAAGGAACGGCACGGCAAGGGGAAACAAGGCTAAGGCACGACAACGCAGGACTAGGCAATGCACGGCAAGGCAAGGAAAGGGTAACGCAAGGCAAGGCACTGTCAGGCGAGGGAAGGCTAATGCACGACAACGCAAGGCTAGGCAGTGCACGGCTAGGCAGGGAAAGAGTAACGGAAGGAAAGGAAGGCAAGGCAAAGCAAGGCAAGGCAAGTGTAACAAAAGGCACGGCACGGCAAGGGGAAACAAGGCGAAGGGACGGCAACGCACGGCTAGGCAATGCACGGCCAGGCAAGGAAAGGGTAACGCAAGGCAAGGCACGGTGAGGCAAGGCAAGGCTAATGCACGACAATACAAGGATAGGCAATGCACGGAAGGCAAGCAAAGAGTAACGGAAGGCAAGGAATGCAAGGCAAAGCAAGGCAACGCAAGCAAGGCTATGGCAAGGTGAAAAAAGGCTAAGGCACGACAACGCAAGGCTAGGCAATGCACGGAAGGCAAGCAAAGAGTAACGGAAGGCAAGGAAGGCAAGGCAAAGCAAGGCAACGCAAGCAAGGCTATAGCAAGGTGAAACAAGGCTAAGGCACGACAACGCACGGCTAGGCAATGCACGGCAAGGCAAGGAAAGGGTAACGCAAGGCAAGGCACGGTGAGGCAAGGCAAGGCCAATGCACGACAACGCACGGCTAGGCAATGCACGGCAAGGCAAGGAAAGGGTAACGCAAGGCAAGGCACGGTCAGGCAAGGCAAGGCTAATGCACGACAACGCAAGGCTAGGCAGTGCACGGTAAGGCAAGGAAAGAGTAACGGAAGGAAAGGAAGGCAAGGGAAATCCAGGCAAGGCAAGTGTAACAAAAGGCACGGCACGGCAAGGGGAAACAAGGCTAAGGCACGACAACGCACGGCTAGGCAATGCACGGCAAGGCAAGGAAAGGGTAACGCAAGGCAAGGCACTGTCAGGCGAGGCAAGGCTAAGGCACGACAACGCAAGGCTAGGCAATGCACGGAAGGTAAGCAAAGAGTAACGGAAGGCAAGGAAAGCAAGGGAAAGCAAGGCAAGGTAAGGGTAAGGGAAGGAACGGCACGGCAAGGGGAAACCAGGCTAAGGCACGACAACGCACGGCTAGGCAATGCACGGCAAGGCAAGGAAAGGGTAACGCAAGGCAAGGCACGGTCAGGCGAGGCAAGCCTAAGGCACGACAACGCAAGGCTAGGCAGTGCACGGTAAGGCAAGGAAAGAGTAACGGAAGGAAAGGAAGGCAAGGCAAATCCAGGCAAGGCAAGTGTAACAAAAGGCACGGCACGGCAAGGGGAAACAAGGCTAAGGCACGACAACGCACGGCTAGGCAATGCACGGCAAGGCAAGGAAAGGGTAACGCAAGGCAAGGCACGGTCAGGCGAGGCAAGGCTAAGGCACGACAACGCAAGTCTAGGCAATGCACGGCAAGGCAAGGAAAGGGTAACGGAAGGCTAGGAAGGCCAGGGAAAGCAAGGCAAGGCAAGGGTAACGGAAGGAAACGCACGGCAAGGGGAAACAAGGCTAAGGCACGACAACGCACGGCTAGGCAATGCACGGCAAGGCAAGGAAAGGGTAACGCAAGGCAAGGCACGGTGAGGCAAGGCAAGGCTAATGCACGACAACGCAGGGCTAGGCAATGCACGGCAAGGCAAGGAAAGGGTAACGCAAGGGAAGGCACGGTCAGACGAGGCAAGGCTAAGGCACGACAACGCAAGGCTAGGCAATGCACGGAAGGCAAGCAAAGAGTAACGGAAGGCAAGGAAGGCAAGGGAAATCAAGGCAAGGCAAGGGTAACGGAAGGAAACGCAAGGCAAGGGGAAACAAGGCTAAGGCACGACAACGCACGGCTAGGCAATGCACGGCAAGGCAAGGAAAGGGTAACGCAAGGCAAGGCACGGTGAGGCAAGGCAAGGCTAATGCACGACAACGCACGGCTAGGCAATGCACGGCAAGGCAAGGAAAGGCTAACGCAAGGCAAGGCACGGTCAGACGAGGCAAGGCTAAGGCACGACAACGCAAGGCTAGGCAATGCACGGAAGGCAAGCAAAGAGTAACGGAAGGCAAGGAAGGCAAGGGAAAGCAAGGCAAGGCAAGGGTAACAGAAGGAACGGCTCGGCAAGGGGAAACAAGGCTAAGGGACGGCAACGCACGGCTAGGCAATGCACGGCCAGCCAAGGAAAGGGTAACGCAAGGCAAGGCACGGTCAGGCAAGGCAAGGCTAATGCACGACAACGCAAGGCTAGGCAGTGCACGGTAAGGCAAGGAAAGAGTAACGGAAGGAAAGGAAGGCAAGGCAAATCCAGGCAAGGCAAGTGTAACAAAAGGCACGGCACGGCAAGGGGAAACAAGGCTAAGGCACGACAACGCACCGCTAGGCAATGCACGGCAAGGCAAGGAAAGGGTAACGCAAGGCAAGGCACGGTGAGGCAAGGCAAGGCTAAGGCACGACAACGCAAGGCTAGGCAATGCACGGAAGGCAAGCAAAGAGTAACGGAAGGCAAGGAAGGCAAGGGAAAGCAAGGCAAGGCAAGGGTAACGGAAGGAAACGCACGGCAAGGGGAAACAAGGCTAAGGCACGACAACGCACGGCTAGGCAATGCACGGCAAGGCAAGGAAAGGGTAACGCAAGGCAAGGCACGGTGAGGCAAGGCAAGGCTAATGCACGACAACGCACGGCTAGGCAATGCACGGCAAGGCAAGGAAAGGGTAACGCAAGGGAAGGCACGGTCAGACGAGGCAAGGCTAAGGCACGACAACGCAAGGCTAGGCAATGCACGGAAGGCAAGCAAAGAGTAACGGAAGGCAAGGAAGGCAAGGGAAAGCAAGGCAAGGCAAGGGTAACAGAAGGAACGGCTCGGCAAGGGGAAACAAGGCTAAGGGACGGCAACGCACGGCTAGGCAATGCACGGCCAGCCAAGGAAAGGGTAACGCAAGGCAAGGCACGGTCAGGTGAGGCAAGGGTAATGCACGACAACGCAAGGCTTGACAGTGCACGGTAAGGCAAGGAAAGAGAAACGGAAGGAAAGGAAGGCAAGGCAAAGCAAGGCAAGGCAAGTGTAACAAAAGGCACGGCACGGCAAGGGGAAACAAGGCGAAGGGACGGTAAAGCACGGCTAGGCAATGCACGGCCAGTCAAGGAAAGGCTAACGCAAGGAAAGGCACGGTGAGGCCAGGAAAGGCTAATGCACGACAGTACAAGGCTAGGCAATGCACGGAAGGCAAGCAAAGAGTAACGGAAGGCAAGGAATGCAAGGCAAAGCAAGGCAACGCAAGCAAGGCTATGGCAAGGTGAAAAAAGGCTAAGGCACGACAACGCAAGGCTAGGCAATGCACGGAAGGCAAGCAAAGAGTAACGGAAGGCAAGGAAGGCAAGGCAAAGCAAGGCAACGCAAGCAAGGCTATAGCAAGGTGAAACAAGGCTAAGGCACGACAACGCACGGCTAGGCAATGCACGGCAAGGCAAGGAAAGGGTAACGCAAGGCAAGGCAGGGTGAGGCAAGGCAAGGCTAATGCACGACAATACAAGGCTAGGCAATGCACGGAAGGCAAGCAAAGAGTAACGGAAGGCAAGGAAGGCAAGGCAAAGCAAGGCAACGCAAGCAAGGCTATAGCAATGTGAAACAAGGCTAAGGCACGACAACGCAAGGCTAGGCAATGCACGGAAGGCAAGCAAAGAGTAACGGAAGGCAAGGAAGGCAAGGCAAAGCAAGGCAACGCAAGCAAGGCTATAGCAAGGTGAAACAAGGCTATGGCACGACAACGCACGGCTAGGCAATGCACGGCAAGGCAAGGAAAGGGTAACGCAAGGCAAGGCACGGTGAGGCAAGGCAAGGCTAATGCACGACAACGCACGGCTAGGCAGTGCACGGCTAGCCAGGGAAAGAGTAACGGAAGGAAAGGAAGGCAAGGCAAAGCAAGGCAAGGCAAGTGTAACAAAAGGCACGGCACGGCAAGGGGAAACAAGGCGAAGGGACGGCAACGCACGGCTAGGCAATGAACGGCCAGGCAAGGAAAGGGTAACGCAAGGCAAGGCACGGTGAGGCAAGGCAAGGCTAATGCACGACAATACAAGGCTAGGTAATGCACGGAAGGCAAGCAAAGAGTAACGGAAGGCAAGGAATGCAAGGCAAAGCAAGGCAACGCAAGCAAGGCTATGGCAAGGTGAAAAAAGGCTAAAGCACGACAACGCAAGGCTACGCAATGCACGGAAGGCAAGCAAAGAGTAACGGAAGGCAAGGAAGGCCAGGGAAAGCACGGCAAGGCAAGGGTAACAAAAGGAACGGCTCGGCAAGGGCAAACAAGGCTAAGGCACGGCAACGCACGGCTAGGCAATGCACGGCCAGCCAAGGAAAGGGTAACGCAAGGCAAGGCACGGTCAGGCAAGGCAAGGCTAATGCACGACAACGCAAGGCTAGGCAGTGCACGGCTAGCCAGGGAAAGAGTAACGGAAGGAAAGGAAGGCAAGGCAAAGCAAGGCAAGGCAAGTGTAACAAAAGGCACGGCACGGCAAGGGGAAACAAGGCGAAGGGACGGCAACGCACGGCTAGGCAATGAACGGCCAGGCAAGGAAAGGGTAACGCAAGGCAAGGCACGGTGAGGCAAGGCAAGGCTAATGCACGACAATACAAGGCTAGGTAATGCACGGAAGGCAAGCAAAGAGTAACGGAAGGCAAGGAATGCAAGGCAAAGCAAGGCAACGCAAGCAAGGCTATGGCAAGGTGAAAAAAGGCTAAAGCACGACAACGCAAGGCTACGCAATGCACGGAAGGCAAGCAAAGAGTAACGGAAGGCAAGGAAGGCCAGGGAAAGCACGGCAAGGCAAGGGTAACAAAAGGAACGGCTCGGCAAGGGCAAACAAGGCTAAGGCACGGCAACGCACGGCTAGGCAATGCACGGCCAGCCAAGGAAAGGGTAACGCAAGGCAAGGCACGGTCAGGCAAGGCAAGGCTAATGCACGACAACGCAAGGCTAGGCAGTGCACGGTAAGGCAAGGAAAGAGAAACGGAAGGAAAGGAAGGCAAGGCAAAGCACGGCAAGGCAAGTGTAACAAAAGGCACGTCACGGCAAGGGGAAACAAGGCTAAGGCACGACAACGCAAGGCTAGGCAATGCACGGAAGGCAAGCAAAGAGTAACGGATGGCAAGGAAGGCAAGGGAAAGCAAGGCAAGGCAAGGGTAACAGAAGGAACGGCACGGCAAGGGGAAACAAGGCTAAGGCACGACAACGCACGGCTAGGCAATGCACGGCAACGCAAGGAAAGGGTAACGCAAGGCAAGGAACTGTCAGGCGAGGCAAGGCTAAGGCACGACAACGCAAGGCTAGGCAATGCACGGAAGGTAAGCAAAGAGAAACGTAAGGCAAGGAAAGCAAGGGAAAGCAAGGCAAGGTAAGGGTAAGGGAAGGAACGGCACGGCAAGGGGAAACAAGGCTAAGGCACGACAACGCACGGCTAGGCAATGCACGGCAAGGCAAGGAAAGGGTAACGCAAGGGAAGGCACGGTCAGACGAGGCAAGGCTAATGCACGACAACGCAAGGCTGGGCAGTGCACGGCTAGGCAGGGAAAGAGTAACGGAAGGAAAGGAAGGCAAGGCAAAGCAAGGCAACGCAAGCAAGGCTATGGCAAGGTGAAAAAAGGCTAAGGCACGACAACGCAAGGCTAGGCAATGCACGGAAGGCAAGCAAAGAGTAACGGAAGGCAAGGAAGGCAAGGCAAAGCAAGGCAACGCAAGCAAGGCTATGGCAAGGTGAAAAAAGGCTAAGGCACGACAACGCAAGGCTAGGCAATGCACGGAAGGCAAGCAAAGAGTAACGGAAGGCAAGGAAGGCAAGGCAAAGCAAGGCAACGCAAGCAAGGCTATAGCAAGGTGAAACAAGGCTAAGGCACGACAACGCACGGCTAGGCAATGCACGGCAAGGCAAGGAAAGGGTAACGCAAGGCAAGGCACGGTGAGGCAAGGCAAGGCTAATGCACGACAACGGACGGCTAGGCAATGCACGGCAAGGCAAGGAAAGGGTAACGCAAGGCAAGGCACGGTCAGGCGAGGCAAGGCAAAGGAACGACAACGCAAGGCTAGACAATGCACGGAAGGCAAGCAAAGAGTAACGGAAGGCAAGGAATGCAAGGCAAAGCAAGGCAACGCAAGCAAGGCTATGGTAAGGTGAAAAAAGGCTAAAGCACGACAACGCAAGGCTACACAATGCACGGAAGGCAAGCAAAGAGTAACGGAAGGCAAGGAAGGCCCGGAAAAGCAAGGCAAGGCAAGGGTAATGGAAGGAAACGCACGGCAAGGGGAAACAAGGCTAAGGCACGACAACGCACGGCTAGGCAATGAACGGCAAGGCAAGGAAAGGGTAACGCAAGGCAAGGCACGGTGAGGCAAGGCAAGGCTAATGCACGACAACGCACGGCTAGGCAATGCACGGCAAGGCAAGGAAAGGGTAACGCAAGGGAAGGCACGGTCAGACGAGGCAAGGGTAAGGCACGACAACGCAAGGCTAGGCAATGCACGGAAGGCAAGCAAAGAGTAACGGAAGGCAAGGAAGGCAAGGGAAAGCAAGGCAAGGCAAGGGTAACGGAAGGAAACGCACGGCAAGGGGAAACAAGGCTAAGGCACGACAACGCACGGCTAGGCAATGCACGGCAAGGCAAGGAAAGGGTAACGCAAGGCAAGGCACGGTGAGGCAAGGCAAGGCTAATGCACGACAACGCACGGCTGGGCAATGCACGGCAAGGCAAGGAAAGGGTAACGCAAGGGAAGGCACGGTCAGACGAGGCAAGGCTAAGGCACGACAACGCAAGGCTAGGCAATGCACGGAAGGCAAGCAAAGAGTAACGGAAGGCAAGGAAGGCAAGGGAAAGCAAGGGAAGGCAAGGGTAACAGAAGGAACGGCTCGGCAAGGGGAAACAAGGCTAAGGGACGGCAACGCACGGCTAGGCAATGCACGGCCAGCCAAGGAAAGGGTAACGCAAGGCAAGGCACGGTCAGGCAAGGCAAGGCTAATGCACGACAACGCAAGGCTAGGCAGTGCACGGTAAGGCAAGGAAAGAGTAACGGAAGGAAAGGAAGGCAAGGCAAATCCAGGCAAGGCAAGTGTAACAAAAGGCACGGCACGGCAAGGGGAAACAAGGCTAAGGCACGACAACGCACGGCTAGGCAATGCACGGCAAGGCCAGGAAAGGGTAACGCAAGGCAAGGCACGGTGAGGCAAGGCAAGGCTAATGCACGACAACGCACGGCTAGGCAATGCACGGCAAGGCAAGGAAAGGCTAACGCAAGGCAAGGCACGGTCAGGCGAGGCAAGGCTAAGGCACGACAACGCAAGGCTAGGCAATGCACGGAAGGCAAGCAAAGTGTAACGGAAGGCAAGGAAGGCAAGGGAAAGCAAGGCAAGGCAAGGGTAACGGAAGGAACGGCACGGCAAGGGGAAACAAGGCTAAGGCACGACAACACAGGACTAGGAAATGCACGGCAATGCAAGGAAAGGGTAACGCAAGGCAAGGCACTGTCAGGCGAGGGAAGGCTAATGCACGACAACGCAAGGATAGGCAGTGCACGGCTAGGGAGGGAAAGAGTAACGGAAGGAAAGGAAGGCAAGGCAAAGCAAGGCAAGGCAAGTGTAACAAAAGGCACGGCACGGCAAGGGGAAACAAGGCGAAGGGACGGCAACGCACGGCTAGGCAATGCACGGCCAGGCAAGGAAAGGGTAACGCAAGGCAAGGCACGGTGAGGCAAGGCAAGGCTAATGCACGACAATACAAGGCTAGGCAATGCACGGAAGGCAAGCAAAGAGTAACGGAAGGCAAGGAATGCAAGGCAAAGCAAGGCAACGCAAGCAAGGCTATGGCAAGGTGAAAAAAGGCTAAGGTACGACAACGCAAGGCTAGGCAATGCACGGAAGGCAAGCAAAGAGTAACGGAAGGCAAGGAAGGCAAGGCAAAGCAAGGCAACGCAAGCAAGGCTATAGCAAGGTGAAACAAGGCTAAGGCACGACAACGCACGGCTAGGCAATGCACGGCAAGGCAAGGAAAGGGTAACGCAAGGCAAGGCACGGTCAGGCAAGGCAAGGCTAATGCACGACAACGCACGGCTAGGCAATGCACGGAAGGCAAGCAAAGAGTAACGGAAGGCAAGGAATGCAAGGCAAAGCAAGGCAACGCAAGCAAGGCTATGGCAAGGTGAAAAAAGGCTAAAGCACGACAACGCAAGGCTACGCAATGCACGGAAGGCAAGCAAAGAGTAACGGAAGGCAAGGAAGGCAAGGGAAAGCAAGGCAAGGCAAGGGTAACGGAAGGAAACGCACGGCAAGGGGAAACAAGGCTAAGGCACGACAACGCACGGCTAGGCAATGAACGGCAAGGCAAGGAAAGGGTAACGCAAGGCAAGGCACGGTGAGGCAAGGCAAGGCTAATGCACGACAACGCAGGGCTAGGCAATGCACGGCAAGGCAAGGAAAGGGTAACGCAAGGGAAGGCACGGTCAGACGAGGCAAGTCTAAGGCACGACAACGCAAGGCTAGGCAATGCACGGAAGGCAAGCAAAGAGTAACGGAAGGCAAGGAAGGCAAGGGAAAGCAAGGGAAGGCAAGGGTAACAGAAGGAACGGCTCGGCAAGGGCAAACAAGGCTAAGGGACGGCAACGCACGGCTAGGCAATGCACGGCCAGCCAAGGAAAGGGTAACGCAAGGCAAGGCACGGTCAGGCAAGGCAAGGCTAATGCACGACAACGCAAGGCTAGGCAGTGCACGGTAAGGCAAGGAAAGAGTAACGGAAGGAAAGGAAGGCAAGGCAAATCCAGGCAAGGCAAGTGTAACAAAAGGCACGGCACGGCAAGGGGAAACAAGGCTAAGGCACGACAACGCACGGCTAGGCAATGCACGGCAAGGCAAGGAAAGGCTAACGCAAGGCAAGGCACGGTGAGGCAAGGCAAGGCTAATGCACGACAACGCACGGCTAGGCAATGCACGGCAAGGCAAGGAAAGGGTAACGCAAGGCAAGGCACGGTCAGGCAAGGCAAGGCTAATGCACGACAACGCAAGGCTAGGCAGTGCACGGTAAGGCAAGGAAAGAGTAACGGAAGGAAAGGAAGGCAAGGCAAATCCAGGCAAGGCAAGTGTAACAAAAGGCACGGCACGGCAAGGGGAAACAAGGCTAAGGCACGACAACGCACGGCTAGGCAATGCACGGCAAGGCAAGGAAAGGGTAACGCAAGGCAAGGCACGGTGAGGCAAGGCAAGGCTAATGCACGACAACGCACGGCTGGGCAATGCACGGCAAGGCAAGGAAAGGGTAACGCAAGGCAAGGCACGGTCAGGCGAGGCAAGGATAAGGCACGACAACGCAAGGCTAGGCAATGCACGGAAGGCAAGCAAAGAGTAACGGAAGGCAAGGAAGGCAAGGGAAAGCAAGGCAAGGCAAGGGTAACGGAAGGAACGGCACGGCAAGGGGAAACAAGGCTAAGGCACGACAACGCAGGACTAGGCAATGCACGGCAAGGCAAGGAAAGGGTAACGCAATGCAAGGCACTGTCAGGAGAGGGAAGGCTAATGCACGACAACGCAAGGCTAGGCAGTGCACGGCTAGGCAGGGAAAGAGTAACGGAAGGAAAGGAAGGCAAGGCAAAGCAAGGCAAGGCAAGTGTAACAAAAGGCACGGCACGGCAAGGGGAAACAAGGCGAAGGGACGGCAACGCACGGCTAGGCAATGCACGGCCAGGCAAGGAAAGGGTAACGCAAGGCAAGGCACGGTGAGGCAAGGCAAGGCTAATGCACGACAATACAAGGCTAGGCAATGCACGGAAGGCAAGCAAAGAGTAACGGAAGGCAAGGAATGCAAGGCAAAGCAAGGCAACGCTAGCAAGGCTATGGCAAGGTGAAAAAAGGCTAAGGCACGAAAACGCAAGGCTAGGCAATGCACGGAGGGCAAGCAAAGAGTAACGGAAGGCAAGGAAGGCAAGGCAAAGCAAGGCAACGCAAGCAAGGCTATAGCAAGGTGAAACAAGGCTAAGGCACGACAACGCACGGCTAGGCAATGCACGGCAAGGCAAGGAAAGGGTAACGCAAGGCAAGGCACGGTGAGGCAAGGCAAGGCTAATGCACGACAACGCACGGCAAGGCAATGCACGGCAAGGCAAGGAAAGGGTAACGCAAGGCAAGGCACGGTCAGGCAAGGCAAGGCTAATGCACGACAACGCAAGGCTAGGCAGTGCACGGTAAGGCAAGGAAAGAGTAACGGAAGGAAAGGAAGGCAAGGCAAATCCAGGCAAGGCAAGTGTAACAAAAGGCACGGCACGGCAAGGGGAAACAAGGCTAAGGCACGACAACGCACGGCTAGGCAATGCACGGCAAGGCAAGGAAAGGGTAACGCAAGGCAAGGCACGGTGAGGCAAGGCAAGGCTAATGCACGACAACGCACGGCTAGGCAATGCACGGCAAGGCAAGGAAAGGGTAACGCAAGGCAAGGCACGGTCAGGCGAGGCAAGGCTAAGGCACGACAACGCAAGGCTAGGCAGTGCACGGCTAGGCAGGGAAAGAGTAACGGAAGGAAAGGAAGGCAAGGCAAAGCAAGGCAAGGCAAGTGTAACAAAAGGCACGGCACGGCAAGGGGAAACAAGGCGAAGGGACGGCAACGCACGGCTAGGCAATGCACGGCCAGGCAAGGAAAGGGTAACGCAAGGCAAGGCACGGTGAGGCAAGGCAAGGCTAATGCACTACAATACAAGGCTAGGCAATGCACGGAAGGCAAGTAAAGAGTAACGGAAGGCAAGGAATGCAAGGCAAAGCAAGGCAACGCAAGCAAGGCTATGGCAAGGTGAAAAAAGGCTAAGGCACGACAAAGCAAGGCTAGGCAATGCACGGAAGGCAAGCAAAGAGTAACGGAAGGCAAGGAAGGCAAGGTAAAGCAAGGCAACGCAAGCAAGGCTATGGCAAGGTGAAACAAGGCTAAGGCACGACAACGCACGGCTAGGCAATGCACGGAAGTCAAGCAAAGAATAACGGAAGGCAAGGAATGCAATTCAAAGCAAGGCAACGCAAGCAAGTCTATGGCAAGGTGAAAAAAGGCTAAGGCACGACAACGCAAGGCTACGCAATGCACGAAAGGCAAGCAAAGAGTAACGGAAGGCAAGGAAGGCAAGGGAAAGCAAGGGAAGGCAAGGGTAACGGAAGGAAAGGCACGGCAAGGGGAAACAAGGCTAAGGCACGACAACGCACGGCTAGGCAATGAACGGCAAGGCAAGGAAAGGGTAACGCAAGGCAAGGCACGGTGAGGCAAGGCAAGGCTAATGCACGACAACGCAGGGCTAGGCAATGCACGGCAAGGCAAGGAAAGGGTAACGCAAGGGAAGGCACGGTCAGACGAGGCAAGGCTAAGGCACGACAACGCAAGGCTAGGCAATGCACGGAAGGCAAGCAAAGAGTAACGGAAGGCAAGGAAGGCAAGGGAAAGCAAGGCAAGGAAAGGGTAACGGAAGGAAACGCACGGCAAGGGGAAACAAGGCTAAGGCACGACAACGCACGGCTAGGCAATGCACGGCAAGGCAAGGAAAGGGTAACGCAAGGCAAGGCACGGTGAGGCAAGGCAAGGCTAATGCACGACAACGCACGGCTAGGCAATGCACGGCAAGGCAAGGAAAGAGAAACGGAAGGAAAGGAAGGCAAGGCAAATCCAGGCAAGGCAAGTGTAACAAAAGGCACGGCACGGCAAGGGGAAACAAGGCTAAGGCACGACAACGCACGGCTAGGCAATGCACGGCAAGGCAAGGAAAGGGTAACGCAAGGCAAGGCACGGTGAGGCAAGGCAAGGCTAATGCACGACAACGCACGGCTGGGCAATGCACGGCAACGCAAGGAAAGGCTAACACAAGGCAAGGTACGGTCAGGCGAGGCAAGGCTAAGGCACGACAACGCAAGGCTAGGCAATGCACGGAAGGCAAGCAAAGAGTAACGGAAAGCAAGGAAGGCAAGGGAAAGCAAGGCAAGGCAAGGGTAACGGAAGGAAACGCACGGCAAGGGGAAACAAGGCTAAGGCACGACAACGCACGGCTAGGCAATGAACGGCAAGGCAAGGAAAGGGTAACGCAAGGCAAGGCACGGTGAGGCAAGGCAAGGCTAATGCACGACAACGCAGGGCTCGGCAATGCACGGCAAGGCAAGGAAAGGGTAACGCAAGGGAAGGCACGGTCAGACGAGGCAAGGCTAAGGCACGACAACGCAAGGCTAGGCAATGCACGGAAGGCAAGCAAAGAGTAACGGAAGGCAAGGAAGGCAAGGGAAAGCAAGGCAAGGCAAGGGTAACGGAAGGAAACGCACGGCAAGGGGAAACAAGGCTAAGGCACGACAACGCACGGCTAGGCAATGCACGGCAAGGCAAGGAAAGGGTAACGCATGGCAAGGCACGGTGAGGCAAGGCAAGGCTAATGCACGACAACGCACGGCTAGGCAATGCACGGCAAGGCAAGGAAAGGGTAACGCAAGGCAAGGCACGGTCAGTCGAGGCAAGGCTAAGGCACGACAACGCAAGGCTAGGCAATGCACGGAAGGCAAGCAAAGAGTAACGCAGGGCAAGGAAGGCAAGGGAAAGCAAGGCAAGGCAAGGGTAACGGAAGGAACGGCACGGCAAGGGGAAACAAGGCTAAGGCACGACAACGCACGGCTAGGCAATGCACGGCAACGCAAGGAAAGGGTAACGCAAGGCAAGGAACTGTCAGGCGAGGCAAGGCTAAGGCACGACAACGCAAGGCTAGGCAATGCACGGAAGGTAAGCAAAGAGAAACGTAAGGCAAGGAAAGCAAGGGAAAGCAAGGCAAGGCAAGGGTAACGGAAGGAACGGCACGGCAACGGGAAACCAGGCTAAGGCACGACAACGCACGGCTAGGCAATGCACGGCAAGGCTAGGAAAGGGAAACGCAAGGCAAGGCACGGTGAGGCAAGGCAAGGCTAATGCACGACAACGCACGGCAAGGCAATGCACGGCAAGGCAAGGAAAGGGTAACGCAAGGCAAGGCACGGTCAGGCAAGGCAAGGCTAATGCAAGACAACGCAAGGCTAGGCAGTGCACGGTAAGGCAAGGAAAGAGTAACGGAAGGAAAGGAAGGCAAGGCAAATCCAGGCAAGGCAAGTGTAACAAAAGGAACGGCACGGCAAGGGGAAACAAGGCTAAGGCACGACAACGCACGGCTAGGCAATGCACGGCAAGGCAAGGAAAGGGTAACGCAAGGCAAGGCACGGTCAGGCAAGGCAAGGCTAAGGCACGACAACGCAAGGCTAGGCAATGCACGGAAGGCAAGCAAAGAGTAACGGAAGGCAAGGAAGGCAAGGTAAAGCAAGGCAAGGCAAGGGTAACGGAAGGAAACGCACGGCAAGGGGAAACAAGGCTAAGGCACGACAACGCACGGCTAGGCAATGCACGGCAAGGCAAGGAAAGGGTAACGCAAGGCAAGGCACGGTGAGGCAAGGCAAGGCTAATGCACGACAACGCAGGGCTAGGCAATGCACGGCAAGGCAAGGAAAGGGTAACGCAAGGGAAGGCACGGTCAGGCGAGGCAAGGCTAAGGCACGACAACGCAAGGCTAGGCAATGCACGGAAGGCAAGCAAAGAGTAACGGAAGGCAAGGAAGGCAAGGGAAAGCAAGGCAAGGCAAGGGTAACGGAAGGAAACGCACGGCAAGGGGAAACAAGGCTAAGGCACGACAACGCACGGCTAGGCAATGCACGGCAAGGCAAGGAAAGGGTAACGCAAGGCAAGGCACGGTGAGGCAAGGCAAGGCTAATGCACGAAAACGCACGGCTAGGCAATGCACGGCAAGGCAAGGAAAGGGTAACGCAAGGCAAGGCACGGTCAGGCGAGGCAAGGCTAAGGCACGACAACGCAAGGCTAGGCAATGCACGGAAGGCAAGCAAAGAGTAACGGAAGGCAAGGAAGGCAAGGGAAAGCAAGGCAAGGCAAGGGTAACAGAAGGAACGGCACGGCAAGGGGAAACAAGGCTAAGGCACGACAACGCACGGCTAGGCAATGCACGGCAACGCAAGGAAAGGGTAACGCAAGGCAAGGAACTGTCAGGCGAGGCAAGGCTAAGGCACGACAACGCAAGGCTAGGCAATGCACGGAAGGTAAGCAAAGAGAAACGTAAGGCAAGGAAAGCAAGGGAAAGCAAGGCAAGGTAAGGGTAAGGGAAGGAACGGCACGGCAAGGGGAAACCAGGCTAAGGCACGACAACGCACGGCTAGGCAATGCACGGCAAGGCAAGGAAAGGGTAACGCAAGGGAAGGCACGGTCAGACGAGGCAAGGCTAATGCACGACAACGCAAGGCTAGGCAGTGCACGGCTAGGCAGGGAAAGAGTAACGGAAGGAAAGGAAGGCAAGGCAAAGCAAGGCAAGGCAAGTGTAACAAAAGGCACGGCACGGCAAGGGGAAACAAGGCGAAGGGACGGCAACGCACGGCTAGGCAATGCACGGCCAGGCAAGGAAAGGGTAACGGAAGGCAAGGCACGGTGAGGCAAGGCAAGGCTAATGCACGACAATACAAGGCTAGGCAATGCACGGAAGGCAAGCAAAGAGTAACGGAAGGCAAGGAATGCAAGGCAAAGCAAGGCAACGCAAGCAAGGCTATGGCAAGGTGAAAAAAGGCTAAGGCACGACAACGCAAGGCTAGGCAATGCACGGAAGGCAAGCAAAGAGTAACGGAAGGCAAGGAAGGCAAGGCAAAGCAAGGCAACGCAAGCAAGGCTATAGCAAGGTGAAACAAGGCTAAGGCACGACAACGCACGGCTAGGCAATGCACGGCAAGGCAAGGAAAGGGTAACGCAAGGCAAGGCACGGTCAGGCGAGGCAAGGCTAAGGAACGACAACGCAAGGCTAGACAATGCACGGAAGGCAAGCAAAGAGTAACGGAAGGCAAGGAATGCAAGGCAAAGCAAGGCAACGCAAGCAAGGCTATGGCAAGGTGAAAAAAGGCTAAAGCACGACAACGCAAGGCTACGCAATGCACGGAAGGCAAGCAAAGAGTAACGGAAGGCAAGGAAGGCCAGGGAAAGCAAGGGAAGGCAAGGGTAAAGGAAGGAAAGGCACGGCAAGGGGAAACAAGGCTAAGGCACGACAACGCACGGCTAGGCAATGCACGGCAAGGCAAGGAAAGGGTAACGCAAGGCAAGGCACGGTGAGGCAAGGCAAGGCTAATGCACGACAACGCAGGGATAGGCAATGCACGGCAAGGCAAGGAAAGGGTAACGCAAGGGAAGGCACGGTCAGACGAGGCAAGGCTAAGGCACGACAACGCAAGGCTAGGCAATGCACGGAAGGCAAGCAAAGAGTAACGGAAGGCAAGGAAGGCAAGGGAAAGCAAGGCAAGGCAAGGGTAACAGAAGGAACGGCTCGGCAAGGGGAAACAAGGCTAAGGGACGGCAACGCACGGCTAGGCAATGCACGGCCAGCCAAGGAAAGGGTAACGCAAGGCAAGGCACGGTCAGGCAAGGCAAGGCTAATGCACGACAACGCAAGGCTAGGCAGTGCACGGTAAGGCAAGGAAAGAGTAACGGAAGGAAAGGAAGGCAAGGCAAATCCAGGCAAGGCAAGTGTAACAAAAGGCACGGCACGGCAAGGGGAAACAAGGCTAAGGCACGACAACGCACGGCTAGGCAATGCACGGCAAGGCAAGGAAAGGGCAACGCAAGGCAAGGCACGGTGAGGCAAGGCAAGGCTAATGCACGACAACGCACGGCTAGGCAATGCACGGCAAGGCAAGGAAAGGGTAACGCAAGGCAAGGCACGGTCAGGCGAGGCAAGGCTAAGGCACGACAACGCAAGGCTAGGCAATGCACGGAAGGCAAGCAAAGAGTAACGGAAGGCAAGGAAGGCAAGGGAAAGCAAGGCAAGGCAAGGGTAACGGAAGGAACGGCACGGCAAGGGGAAACAAGGCTAAGGCACGACAACGCACGGCTAGGCAATGCACGGCAACGCAAGGAAAGGGTAACGCAAGGCAAGGAACTGTCAGGCGAGGCAAGGCTAAGGCACGACAACGCAAGGCTAGGCAATGCACGGAAGGCAAGCAAAGAGTAACGGAAGGCAAGGAAGGCAAGGGAAAGCAAGGCAAGGCAAGGGTAACAGAAGGAACGGCTCGGCAAGGGGAAACAAGGCTAAGGGACGGCAACGCACGGCTAGGCAATGCACGGCCAGCCAAGGAAAGGGTAACGCAAGGCAAGGCACGGTCAGGCAAGGCAAGGCTAATGCACGACAACGCAAGGCTAGGCAGTGCACGGTAAGGCAAGGAAAGGGTAACGCAAGGGAAGGCACGGTCAGACGAGGCAAGGCTAAGGCACGACAACGCAAGGCTAGGCAATGCACGGAAGGCAAGCAAAGAGTAACGGAGGGCAAGGAAGGCAAGGGAAAGCAAGGCAAGGCAAGGGTAACGGAAGGAACGGCACGGCAAGGGGAAACAAGGCTAAGGCACGACAACGCACGGCTAGGCAATGCACGGCAACGCAAGGAAAGGGTAACGCAAGGCAAGGAACTGTCAGGCGAGGCAAGGCTAAGGCACGACAACGCAAGGCTAGGCAATGCACGGTAAGGCAAGGAAAGAGAAACGGAAGGAAAGGAAGGCAAGGCAAATCCAGGCAAGGCAAGTGTAACAAAAGGCACGGCACGGCAAGGGGAAACAAGGCTAAGGCACGACAACGCACGGCTAGGCAATGCACGGCAAGGCAAGGAAAGGGTAACGCAAGGCAAGGCACGGTGAGGCAAGGCAAGGCTAATGCACGACAACGCACGGCTGGGCAATGCACGGCAAGGCAAGGAAAGGCTAACGCAAGGCAAGGCACGGTCAGGCGAGGCAAGGCTAAGGCACGACAACGCAAGGCTAGGCAATGCACGGAAGGCAAGCAAAGAGTAACGGAAAGCAAGGAAGGCAAGGGAAAGCAAGGCAAGGCAAGGGTAACGGAAGGAAACGCACGGCAAGGGGAAACAAGGCTAAGGCACGACAACGCACGGCTAGGCAATGCACGGCAAGGCAAGGAAAGGGTAACGCAAGGCAAGGCACGGTGAGGCAAGGCAAGGCTAATGCACGACAACGCAGGGCTAGGCAATGCACGGCAAGGCAAGGAAAGGGTAACGCAAGGGAAGGCACGGTCAGACGAGGCAAGGCTAAGGCACGACAACGCAAGGCTAGGCAATGCACGGAAGGCAAGCAAAGAGTAACGGAAGGCAAGGAACTGTCAGGCGAGGCAAGGCTAAGGCACGACAACGCAAGGCTAGGCAATGCACGGAAGGTAAGCAAAGAGAAACGTAAGGCAAGGAAAGCAAGGGAAAGCAAGGCAAGGTAAGGGTAAGGGAAGGAACGGCACGGCAAGGGGAAACAAGGCTAAGGCACGACAACGCACGGCTAGGCAATGCACGGCAAGGCAAGGAAAGGGTAACGCAAGGCAAGGCACGGTCAGGCAAGGCAAGGCTAATGCACGACAACGCACGGCAAGGCAATGCACGGCAAGGCAAGGAAAGGGTAACGCAAGGCAAGGCACGGTCAGGCGAGGCAAGGCTAAGGCACGACAACGCAAGGTTAGGCAATGCACGGAAGGCAAGCAAAGAGTAACGGAAGGCAAGGAAGGCAAGGGAAAGCAAGGCAAGGCAAGGGTAACCGAAGGAACGGCACGGCAAGGGGAAACAAGGCTAAGGCACGACAATGCACGGCTAGGCAAGGCACGGCAAGGCAAGGAAAGGGTAACGCAAGGCAAGGCACGGTGAGGCAAGGCAAGGCTAATGCACGACAACGCAGGGCTAGGCAATGCACGGCAAGGCAAGGAAAGGGTAACGGAAGGCAAGGAAGGCAAGGGAAAGCAAGGCAAGGCAAGGGTAACGGAAGGAACGGCACGGCAAGGGGAATGCACGGAAGGCAAGCAAAGAGTAACGGAAGGCAAGGAAGGCAAGGGAAAGCAAGGCAAGGCAAGGGTAACGGAAGGAAACGCACGGCAAGGGGAAACAAGGCTAAGGCACGACAACGCACGGCTAGGCAATGCACGGCAAGGCAAGGTAAGGGTAAGGGAAGGAACGGCACGGCAAGGGGAAACAAGGCTAAGGCACGACAACGCACGGCTAGGCAATGCACGGCAAGGCAAGGAAAGGGTAACGCAAGGCAAGGCACGGTCAGTCGAGGCAAGGCTAAGGCACGACAACGCAAGGCTAGGCAATGCACGGAAGGCAAGCAAAGAGTAAAGGAGGGCAAGGAAGGCAAGGGAAAGCAAGGCAAGGCAAGGGTAACGGAAGGAACGGCACGGCAAGGGGAAACAAGGCTAAGGCACGACAACGCACGGCTAGGCAATGCACGGCAACGCAAGGAAAGGGTAACGCAAGGCAAGGAACTGTCAGGCGAGGCAAGGCTAAGGCACGACAACGCAAGGCTAGGCAATGCACGGAAGGTAAGCAAAGAGAAACGTAAGGCAAGGAAAGGAAGGGAAAGCAAGGCAAGGTAAGGGTAAGGGAAGGAACGGCACGGCAACGGGAAACCAGGCTAAGGCACGACAACGCACGGCTAGGCAATGCACGGCAAGGCTAGGAAAGGGAAACGCAAGGGAAGGCACGGTCAGACGAGGCAAGGCTAAGGCACGACAACGCACGGCTAGGCAATGCACGGCAAGGCAAGGAAAGGGTAACGCAAGGCAAGGCACTGTCAGGCGAGGGAAGGCTAATGCACGACAACGCAAGGCTAGACAGTGCACGGCTAGACAGGGAAAGAGTAACGGAAGGAAAGGAAGGCAAGGCAAAGCAAGGCAAGGCAAGTGTAACAAAAGGCACGGCACGGCAAGGGGAAACAAGGCGAAGGGACGGCAACGCACGGCTAGGCAATGCACGGCCAGGAAAGGAAAGGGTAACGGAAGGCAAGGCACGGTGAGGCAAGGCAAGGCTAATGCACGACAATACAAGGCTAGGCAATGCACGGAAGGCAAGCAAAGAGTAACGGAAGGCAAGGAATGCAAGGCAAAGCAAGGCAACGCAAGCAAGGCTATGGCAAGGTGAAAAAAGGCTAAAGCACGACAACGCAAGGCTACGCAATGCACGGAAGGCAAGCAAAGAGTAACGGAAGGCAAGGAAGGCAAGGGAAAGCAAGGGAAGGCAAGGGTAACGGAAGGAAAGGCACGGCAAGGGGAAACAAGGCTAAGGCACGACAATGCACGGCTAGGCAATGCACGGCAAGGCAAGGAAAGGGTAACGCAAGGCAAGGCACGGTCAGACGAGGCAAGGCTAAGGCACGACAACGCAAGGCTAGGCAATGCACGGAAGGCAAGCAAAGAGTAACGGAAGGCAAGGAAGGCAAGGGAAAGCAAGGCAAGGCAAGAGTAACGGAAGGAACGGCACGGCAAGGGGAAACAAGGCTAAGGCACGACAACGCACGGCTAGGCAATGCACGGCAACGCAAGGAAAGGGTAACGCAAGGCAAGAAACTGTCAGGCGAGGCAAGGCTATGGCACGACAACGCAAGTCTAGGCAATGCACGGTAAGGCAAGGAAAGAGAAACGGAAGGAAAGGAAGGCAAGGCAAATCCAGGCAAGGCAAGTGTAACAAAAGGCACGGCACGGCAAGGGGAAACAAGGCTAAGGCACGACAACGCACGGCTAGGCAATGCACGGCAAGGCAAGGAAAGGGTAACGCAAGGCAAGGCACGGTGAGGCAAGGCAAGGCTAATGCACGACAACGCACGGCTAGGCAATGCACGGCAAGGAAAGGAAAGGGTAACGCAAGGCAAGGCACGGTCAGGCGAGGCAAGGCTAAGGCACGACAACGCAAGGCTAGGCAATGCACGGAAGGCAAGCAAAGAGTAACGGAAGGCAAGGAAGGCAAGGGAAAGCAAGGCAAGGCAAGGGTAACGGAAGGAAACGCACGGCAAGGGGAAACAAGGCTAAGGCACGACAACGCACGGCTAGGCAATGAACGGCAAGGCAAGGAAAGGGTAACGCAAGGCAAGGCACGGTGAGGCAAGGCAAGGCTAATGCACGACAACGCAGGGCTAGGCAATGCACGGCAAGGCAAGGAAAGGGTAACGCAAGGGAAGGCACGGTCAGACGAGGCAAGGCTAAGGCACGACAACGCAAGGCTAGGCAATGCACGGAAGGCAAGCAAAGAGTAACGGAAGGCAAGGAAGGCAAGGGAAAGCAAGGCAAGGCAAGGGTAACGGAAGGAAACGCACGGCAAGGGGAAACAAGGCTAAGGCACGACAACGCACGGCTAGGCAATGCACGGCAAGGCAAGGAAAGGGTAACGCAAGGCAAGGCACGGTGAGGCAAGGCAAGGCTAATGCACGCCAACGCACGGCTAGGCAATGCACGGCAAGGCAAGGAAAGGGTAACGCAAGGCAAGGCACGGTCAGTCGAGGCAAGGCTAAGGCACGACAACGCAAGGCTAGGCAATGCACGGAAGGCAAGGAAAGAGTAACGGAGGGCAAGGAAGGCAAGGGAAAGCAAGGCAAGGCAAGGGTAACGGAAGGAACGGCACGGCAAGGGGAAACAAGGCTAAGGCACGACAACGCACGGCTAGGCAATGCACGGCAACGCAAGGAAAGGGTAACGCAAGGCAAGGAACTGTCAGGCGAGGCAAGGCTAAGGCACGACAACGCAAGGCTAGGCAATGCACGGAAGGTAAGCAAAGAGAAACGTAAGGCAAGGAAAGCAAGGGAAAGCAAGGCAAGGTAAGGGTAATGGAAGGAACGGCATGGCAAGGGGAAACAAGGCTAAGGCACGACAACGCACGGCTAGGCAATGCACGGCAAGGCAAGGAAAGGGTAACGCAAGGCAAGGCACGGTGAGGCAAGGCAAGGCTAATGCACGACAACGCAGGGCTAGGCAATGCACGGCAAGGCAAGGAAAGGGTAACGCAAGGGAAGGCACGGTCAGACGAGGCAAGGCTAAGGCACGACAACGCAAGTCTAGGCAATGCACGGAAGGCAAGCAAAGAGTAACGGAAGGCAAGGAAGGCAAGGGAAAGCAAGGCAAGGCAAGGGTAACGGAAGGAAACGCATGGCAAGGGGAAACAAGGCTAAGGCACGACAACGCACGGCTAGGCAATGCACGGCAAGGCAAGGAAAGGGTAACGCAAGGCAAGGCACGGTGAGGCAAGGCAAGGCTAATGCACGACAACGCACGGCTAGGCAATGCAAGGCAAGGCAAGGAAAGGGTAACGCAAGGCAAGGCACGGTCAGTCGAGGCAAGGCTAAGGCACGACAACGCAAGGCTAGGCAATGCACGGAAGGCAAGCAAAGAGTAACGGAAGGCAAGGAAGGCAAGGGAAAGCAAGGCAAGTCAAGGGTAACGGAAGGAACGGCACGGCAAGGGGAAACAAGGCTAAGGCACGACAACGCACGGCTAGGCAATGCACGGCAACGCAAGGAAAGGGTAACGCAAGGCAAGGAACTGTCAGGCGAGGCAAGGCTAAGGCACGACAACGCAAGGCTAGGCAATGCACGGAAGGTAAGCAAAGAGAAACGTAAGGCAAGGAAAGGAAGGGAAAGCAAGGCAAGGTAAGGGTAAGGGAAGGAACGGCACGGCAACGGGAAACCAGGCTAAGGCACGACAACGCACGGCTAGGCAATGCACGGCAAGGCTAGGAAAGGGAAACGCAAGGGAAGGCACGGTCAGACGAGGCAAGGCTAAGGCACGACAACGCAAGGCTAGGCAATGCACGGAAGGCAAGAAAAGAGTAACGGAAGGCAAGGAAGGCAAGGGAAAGCAAGGCAAGGCAAGGGTAACAGAAGGAACGGCTCGGCAAGGGGAAACAAGGCTAAGGCACGACAACGCAGGACTAGGCAATGCACGGCAAGGCAAGGAAAGGGTAACGCAAGGCAAGGCACTGTCAGGCGAGGGAAGGCTAATGCACGACAACGCAAGGCTAGGCAGTGCACGGCTAGGCAGGGAAAGAGTAACGGAAGGAAAGGAAGGCAAGGCAAAGCAAGGCAAGGCAAGTGTAACAAAAGGCACGGCACGGCAAGGGGAAACAAGGCGAAGGGACGGCAACGCACGGCTAGGCAATGCACGGCCAGGCAAGGAAAGGGTAACGCAAGGCAAGGCACGGTGAGGCAAGGCAAGGCTAATGCACGACAATACAAGGCTAGGCAATGCACGGAAGGCAAGCAAAGAGTAACGGAAGGCAAGGAATGCAAGGCAAAGCAAGGCAACGCAAGCAAGGCTATGGCAAGGTGAAAAAAGGCTAAAGCACGACAACGCAAGGCTACGCAATGCACGGAAGGCAAGCAAAGAGTAACGGAAGGCAAGGAAGGCCAGGGAAAGCAAGGGAAGGCAAGGGTAACGGAAGGAAAGGCACGGCAAGGGGAAACAAGGCTAAGGCACGACAACGCACGGCTAGGCAATGAACGGCAAGGCAAGGAAAGGGTAACGCAAGGCAAGGCACGGTGAGGCAAGGCAAGGCTAATGCACGACAACGCAAGGCTAGGCAGTGCACGGTAAGGCAAGGAAAGGGTAACGCAAGGCAAGGCACGGTGAGGCGAGGCAAGGCTAAGGAACGACAACGCAAGGCTAGACAATGCACGGAAGGCAAGCAAAGAGTAACGGAAGGCAAGGAATGCAAGGCAAAGCAAGGCAACGCAAGCAAGGCTATGGCAAGGTGAAAAAAGGCTAAAGCACGACAACGCAAGGCTACGCAATGCACGGAAGGCAAGCAAAGAGTAACGGAAGGCAAGGAAGGCCAGGGAAAGCAAGGCAAGGCAAGGGTAACGGAAGGAAACGCACGGCAAGGGGAAACAAGGCTAAGGCACGACAACGCACGGCTAGGCAGAACGGCAAGGCAAGGAAAGGGTAACGCAAGGCAAGGCACGGTGAGGCAAGGCAAGTCTAATGCACGACAACGCACGGCTAGGCAATGCACGGCAAGGCAAGGAAAGGGTAACGCAAGGGAAGGCACGGTCAGACGAGGCAAGGCTAAGGCACGACAACGCAAGGCTAGGCAATGCACGGAAGGCAAGCAAAGAGTAACGGAAGGCAAGGAAGGCAAGGGAAAGCAAGGCAAGGCAAGGGTAACAGAAGGAACGGCTCGGCAAGGGGAAACAAGGCTAAGGGACGGCAACGCACGGCTAGGCAATGCACGGCCAGCCAAGGAAAGGGTAACGCAAGGCAAGGCACGGTCAGGCAAGGCAAGGCTAAGGCACGACAACGCAAGGCTAGGCAATGCACGGAAGGCAAGCAAAGAGTAACGGAAGGCAAGGAAGGCAAGGCAAATCCAGGCAAGGCAAGTGTAACAAAAGGCACGGCACGGCAAGGGGAAACAAGGCTAAGGCACGACAACGCACGGCTAGGCAATGCACGGCAAGGAAAGGAAAGGGTAACGCAAGGCAAGGCACGGTGAGGCAAGGCAAGGCTAATGCACGACAACGCACGGCTAGGCAATGCACGGCAAGGCAAGGAAAGGCTAACGCAAGGCAAGGCACGGTCAGGCGAGGCAAGGCTAAGGCACGACAACGCAAGGCTAGGCAATGCAAGGAAGGCAAGCAAAGAGTAACGGAAAGCAAGGAAGGCAAGGGAAAGCAAGGCAAGGCAAGGGTAACGGAAGGAAACGCACGGCAAGGGGAAACAAGGCTAAGGCACGACAACGCACGGCTAGGCAATGAACGGCAAGGCAAGGAAAGGGTAACGCAAGGCAAGGCACGGTGAGGCAAGGCAAGGCTAATGCACGACAACGCAGGGCTAGGCAATGCACGGCAAGGCAAGGAAAGGGTAACGCAAGGGAAGGCACGGTCAGACGAGGCAAGGCTAAGGCACGACAACGCAAGGCTAGGCAATGCACGGAAGGCAAGCAAAGAGTAACGGAAGGCAAGGAAGGCAAGGGAAAGCAAGGCAAGGCAAGGGTAATGGAAGGAAACGCACGGCAAGGGGAAACAAGGCTAAGGCACGACAACGCACGGCTAGGCAATGCACGGCAAGGCAAGGAAAGGGTAACGCAAGGCAAGGCACGGTGAGGCAAGGCAAGGCTAATGCACGACAATACAAGGCTAGGCAATGCACGGAAGGCAAGCAAAGAGTAACGGAAGGCAAGGAATGCAAGGCAAAGCAAGGCAACGCAAGCAAGGCTATGGCAAGGTGAAAAAAGGCTAAGGCACGACAAAGCAAGGCTAGGCAATGCACGGAAGGCAAGCAAAGAGTAACGGAAGGCAAGGAAGGCAAGGCAAAGCAAGGCAACGCAAGCAAGGCTATGGCAAGGTGAAACAAGGCTAAGGCACGACAACGCACGGCTAGGCAATGCACGGCAAGGCAAGGAAAGGGTAACGCAAGGCAAGGCACGGTCAGGCAAGGCAAGGCTAATGCACGACAACGCAAGGCTAGGCAGTGCACGGTAAGGCAAGGAAAGGGTAACGCAAGGCAAGGCACGGTCAGGCGAGGCAAGGCTAAGGAACGACAACGCAAGGCTAGGCAATGCACGGAAGGCAAGCAAACAGTAACGGAAGGCAAGGAATGCAAGGCAAAGCAAGGCAACGCAAGCAAGGCTATGGCAAGGTGAAAAAAGGCTAAAGCACGACAACGCAAGGCTACGCAATGCACGGAAGGCAAGCAAAGAGTAACGGAAGGCAAGGAAGGCCAGGGAAAGCAAGGTAAGGCAAGGGTAACGGAAGGAAACGCACGGCAAGGGGAAACAAGGCTAAGGCAAGACAACGCACGGCTAGGCAATGAACGGCAAGGCAAGGAAAGGGTAACGCAAGGCAAGGCACGGTGAGGCAAGGCAAGTCTAATGCACGACAACGCAGGGCTAGGCAATGCACGGCAAGGCAAGGAAAGGGTAACGCAAGGGAAGGCACGGTCAGACGAGGCAAGGCTAAGGCACGACAACGCAAGGCTAGGCAATGCACGGAAGGCAAGCAAAGAGTAACGGAAGGCAAGGAAGGCAAGGGAAAGCAAGGGAAGGCAAGGGTAACAGAAGGAACGGCTCGGCAAGGGGAAACAAGGCTAAGGCACGACAACGCACGGCTAGGCAATGCACGGCAAGGCAAGGAAAGGGTAACGCAAGGCAAGGCACGGTGAGGCAAGGCAAGGCTAATGCACGACAACGCACGGCTGGGCAATGCACGGCAAGGCAAGGAAAGGCTAACGCAAGGCAAGGCACGGTCAGGCGAGGCAAGGCTAAGGCACGACAACGCAAGGCTAGGCAATGCACGGAAGGCAAGCAAAGAGTAACGGAAAGCAAGGAAGGCAAGGGAAAGCAAGGCAAGGCAAGGGTAACGGAAGGAAACGCACGGCAAGGGGAAACAAGTCTAAGGCACGACAACGCACGGCTAGGCAATGCACGGCAAGGCAAGGAAAGGGTAACGCAAGGCAAGGCACGGTGAGGCAAGGCAAGGCTAATGCACGACAACGCAGGGCTAGGCAATGCACGGCAAGGCAAGGAAAGGGTAACGCAAGGGAAGGCACGGTCAGACGAGGCAAGGCTAAGGCACGACAACGCAAGGCTAGGCAATGCACGGAAGGCAAGCAAAGAGTAACGGAAGGCAAGGAAGGCAAGGGAAAGCAAGGCAAGGCAAGGGTAACGGAAGGAAACGCACGGCAAGGGGAAACAAGGCTAAGGCACGACAACGCACGGCTAGGCAATGAACGGCAAGGCAAGGAAAGGGTAACGCAAGGCAAGGCACGGTGAGGCAAGGCAAGGCTAATGCACGACAATACAAGGCTAGGCAATGCACGGAAGGCAAGCAAAGAGTAACGGAAGGCAAGGAATGCAAGGCAAAGCAAGGCAACGCAAGCAAGGCTATGGCAAGGTGAAAAAAGGCTAAGGCACGACAAAGCAAGGCTAGGCAATGCACGGAAGGCAAGCAAAGAGTAACGGAAGGCAAGGAAGGCAAGGCAAAGCAAGGCAACGCAAGCAAGGCTATGGCAAGGTGAAACAAGGCTAAGGCACGACAACGCACGGCTAGGCAATGCACGGCAAGGCAAGGAAAGGGTAACGCAAGGCAAGGCACGGTGAGGCAAGGCAAGGCTAATGCACGACAACGCACGGCTAGACAATGCACGGAAGGCAAGCAAAGAGTAACGGAAGGCAAGGAATGCAAGGCAAAGCAAGGCAACGCAAGCAAGGCTATGGCAAGGTGAAAAAAGGCTAAAGCACGACAACGCAAGGCTACGCAATGCACGGAAGGCAAGCAAAGAGTAACGGAAGGCAAGGAAAGCAAGGGAAAGCAAGGCAAGGTAAGGGTAAGGGAAGGAACGGCACGGCAAGGGGAAACCAGGCTAAGGCACGACAACGCAAGGCTAGGCAATGCACGGAAGGTAAGCAAAGAGAAACGTAAGGCAAGGAAAGCAAGGGAAAGCAAGGCAAGGTAAGGGTAAGGGAAGGAACGGCACGGCAACGGGAAACCAGGCTAAGGCACGACAACGCACGGCTAGGCAATGCACGGCAAGGCAAGGAAAGGGAAACGCAAGGGAAGGCACGGTCAGACGAGGCAAGGCTAAGGCACGACAACGCAAGGCTAGGCAATGCACGGAAGGCAAGCAAAGAGTAACGGAAGGCAAGGGAAAGCAAGGCAAGGCAAGGGTAACAGAAGGAACGGCTCGGCAAGGGGAAACAAGGCTGAGGCACGACAACGCACGGCTAGGCAATGCACGGCAAGGCAAGGAAAGGGTAACGCAAGGCAAGGCACGGTGAGGCAAGGCAAGGCTAATGCACGACAACGCACGGCAAGGCAATGCACGGCAAGGCAAGGAAAGGGTAACGCAAGGCAAGGCACGGTCAGGCAAGGCAAGGCTAATGCAAGACAACGCAAGGCTAGGCAGTGCACGGTAAGGCAAGGAAAGAGTAACGGAAGGAAAGGAAGGCAAGGCAAATCCAGGCAAGGCAAGTGTAACAAAAGGCACGGCACGGCAAGGGGAAACAAGGCTAAGGCACGACAACGCACGGCTAGGCAATGCACGGCAAGGCAAGGAAAGGGTAACGGAAGGCAAGGCACGGTGAGGCAAGGCAAGGCTAATGCACGACAACGCACGGCTAGGCAATGCACGGCAAGGCAAGGAAAGGGTAACGCAAGGCAAGGCACGGTCAGGCGAGGCAATGCTAAGGCACGACAACGCAAGGCTAGGCAATGCACGGAAGGCAAGCAAAGAGTAACGGAAGGCAAGGAAGGCAAGGGAAAGCAAGGCAAGGCAAGGGTAACGGAAGGAACGGCACGGCAAGGGGAAACAAGGCTAAGGCACGACAACGCAGGACTAGGCAATGCACGGCAAGGCAAGGAAAGGGTAACGCAAGGCAAGGCACTGTCAGGCGAGGGAAGGCTAATGCACGACAACGCAAGGCTAGGCAGTGCACGGCTAGGCAGGGACAGAGTAACGGAGGGCAAGGAAGGCAAGGGAAAGCAAGGCAAGGCAAGGGTAACGGAAGGAACGGCACGGCAAGGGGAAACAAGGCTAAGGCACGACAACGCACGGCTAGGCAATGCACGGCAACGCAAGGAAAGGGTAACGCAAGGCAACGAACTGTCAGGCGAGGCAAGGCTAAGGCACGACAACGCAAGGCTAGGCAATGCACGGAAGGTAAGCAAAGAGAAACGTAAGGCAAGGAAAGCAAGGGAAAGCAAGGCAAGGTAAGGGTAAGGGAAGGAACGGCACGGCAACGGGAAACCAGGCTAAGGCACGACAACGCACGGCTAGGCAATGCACGGCAAGGCTAGGAAAGGGAAACGCAAGGGAAGGCACGGTCAGACGAGGCAAGGCTAAGGCACGACAACGCAAGGCTAGGCAATGCACGGAAGGCAAGAAAAGAGTAACGGAAGGCAAGGAAGGCAAGGGAAAGCAAGGCAAGGCAAGGGTAACAGAAGGAACGGCTCGGCAAGGGGAAACAAGGCTAAGGGACGGCAACGCACGGCTAGGCAATGCACGGCCAGCCAAGGAAAGGGTAACGCAAGGCAAGGCACGCTCAGGCAAGGCAAGGCTAATGCACGACAACGCAAGGCTAGGCAGTGCACGGTAAGGCAAGGAAAGAGTAACGGAAGGATAGGAAGGCAAGGCAAATCCAGGCAAGGCAAGTGTAACAAAAGGCACGGCACGGCAAGGGGAAACAAGGCTAAGGCACGACAACGCACGGCTAGGCAATGCACGGCAAGGCAAGGAAAGGGTAACGCAAGGCAAGGCACGGTCAGACGAGGCAAGGCTAAGGCACGACAACGCAAGGCTAGGCAATGCACGGAAGGCAAGCAAAGAGTAACGGAGGGCAAGGAAGGCAAGGGAAAGCAAGGCAAGGCAAGGGTAACGGAAGGAACGGCACGGCAAGGGGAAACAAGGCTAAGGCACGACAACGCACGGCTAGGCAATGCACGGCAACGCAAGGAAAGGGTAACGCAAGGCAAGGAACTGTCAGGCGAGGCAAGGCTATGGCACGACAACGCAAGGCTAGGCAATGCACGGAAGGTAAGCAAAGAGAAACGTAATGCAAGGAAAGCAAGGGAAAGCAAGGCAAGGTAAGGGTAAGGGAAGGAACGGCACGGCAACGGGAAACCAGGCTAAGGCACGACAACGCACGGCTAGGCAATGCACGGCAAGGCAAGGAAAGGGAAACGCAAGGGAAGGCACGGTCAGACGAGGCAAGGCTAAGGCACGACAACGCAAGGCTAGGCAATGCACGGAAGGCAAGAAAAGAGTAACGGAAGGCAAGGAAGGCAAGGGAAAGCAAGGCAAGGCAAGTGTAACAAAAGGCACGGCACGGCAAGGGGAAACAAGGCGAAGGGACGGCAACGCACGGCTAGGCAATGCACGGCCAGGCAAGGAAAGGGTAACGGAAGGCAAGGCACGGTGAGGCAAGGCAAGGCTAATGCACGACAATACATGGCTAGGCAATGCACGGAAGGCAAGCAAAGAGTAACGGAAGGCAAGGAATGCAAGGCAAATCAAGGCAACGCAAGCAAGGCTATGGCAAGGTGAAAAAAGGCTAAGGCACGACAAAGCAAGGCTAGGCAATGCACGGAAGGCAAGCAAAGAGTAACGGAAGGCAAGGAAGGCAAGGCAAAGCAAGGCAACGCAAGCAAGGCTATGGCAAGGTGAAAAAAGGCTAAAGCACGACAACGCAAGGCTAGGCAATGCACGGCAAGGCAAGGAAAGGGTAACGCAAGGGAAGGCACGGTCAGACGAGGCAAGGCTAAGGCACGACAACGCAAGGCTAGGCAATGCACGGAAGGCAAGCAAAGAGTAACGGAAGGCAAGGAAGGCAAGGGAAAGCAAGGCAAGGCAAGGGTAACAGAAGGAACGGCTCGGCAAGGGGAAACAAGGCTAAGGGACGGCAACGCACGGCTAGGCAATGCACGGCCAGCCAAGGAAAGGGTAACGCAAGGCAAGGCACGGTCAGGTGAGGCAAGGCTAATGCACGACAACGCAAGGCTAGACAGTGCACGGTAAGGCAAGGAAAGAGAAACGGAAGGAAAGGAAGGCAAGGCAAATCCAGGCAAGGCAAGTGTAACAAAAGGCACGGCACGGCAAGGGGAAACAAGGCTAAGGCACGACAACGCACGGCTAGGCAATGCACGGCAAGGCAAGGAAAGGGTAACGCAAGGCAAGGCACGGTCAGACGAGGCAAGGCTAAGGCACGACAACGCAAGGCTAGGCAATGCACGGAAGGCAAGCAAAGAGTAACGGATGGCAAGGAAGGCAAGGGAAAGCAAGGCAAGGCAAGGGTAACGGAAGGAACGGCACGGCAAGGGGAAACAAGGCTAAGGCACGACAACGCACGGCTAGGCAATGCACGGCAACGCAAGGAAAGGGTAACGCAAGGCAAGGAACTGTCAGGCGAGGCAAGGCTAAGGCACGACAACGCAAGGCTAGGCAATGCACGGAAGGTAAGCAAAGAGAAACGTAAGGCAAGGAAAGCAAGGGAAAGCAAGGCAAGGTAAGGGTAAGGGAAGGAACGGCACGGCAAGGGGAAACCAGGCTAAGGCACGACAACGCACGGCTAGGCAATGCACGGCAAGGCAAGGAAAGGGTAACGCAAGGCAAGGCACGGTCAGGCGAGGCAAGGCTAAGGAACGACAACGCAAGGCTAGACAATGCACGGACGGGAAGCAAAGAGTAACGGAAGGCAAGGAATGCAAGGCAAAGCAAGGCAACGCAAGCAAGGCTATGGCAAGGTGAAAAAAGGCTAAAGCACGACAACGCACGGCTAGGCAATGCACGGCAAGGCAAGGAAAGGGTAACGCAAGGGAAGGCACGGTCAGACGAGGCAAGGCTAAGGCACGACAACGCAAGGCTAGGCAATGCCCGGAAGGCAAGCAAAGAGTAACGGAAGGCAAGGAAGGCAAGGGAAAGCAAGGCAAGGCAAGGGTAACAGAAGGAACGGCTCGGCAAGGGGAAACAAGGCTAAGGGACGGCAACGCACGGCTAGGCAATGCACGGCCAGCCAAGGAAAGGGTAACGCAAGGCAAGGCACGGTCAGGTGAGGCAAGGCTAATGCACGACAACGCAAGGCTAGACAGTGCACGGTAAGGCAAGGAAAGAGAAACGGAAGGAAAGGAAGGCAAGGCAAATCCAGGCAAGGCAAGTGTAACAAAAGGCACGGCACGGCAAGGGGAAACAAGGCTAAGGCACGACAATGCACGGCTAGGCAATGCACGGCAAGGCAAGGAAAGGGTAACGCAAGGCAAGGCACGGTGAGGCAAGGCAAGGCTAATGCACGACAACGCACGGCTGGGCAATGCACGGCAAGGAAAGGAAAGGCTAACGCAAGGCAAGGCACGGTCAGGCGAGGCAAGGCTAAGGCACGACAACGCAAGGCTAGGCAATGCACGGAAGGCAAGCAAAGAGTAACGGAAAGCAAGGAAGGCAAGGGAAAGCAAGGCAAGGCAAGGGTAACGGAAGGAAACGCACGGCAAGGGGAAACAAGGCTAAGGCACGACAACGCACGGCTAGGCAATGAACGGCAAGGCAAGGAAAGGGTAACGCAAGGCAAGGCACGGTGAGGCAAGGCAAGGCTAATGCACGACAACGCAGGGCTAGGCAATGCACGGCAAGGCAAGGAAAGGGTAACGCAAGGGAAGGCACGGTCAGACGAGGCAAGGCTAAGGCACGACAACGCAAGGCTAGGCAATGCACGGAAGGCAAGCAAAGAGTAACGGAATGCAAGGAAGGCAAGGGAAAGCAAGGCAAGGCAAGGGTAACGGAAGGAAACGCACGGCAAGGGGAAACAAGGCTAAGGCACGACAACGCACGGCTAGGCAATGCACGGCAAGGCAAGGAAAGGGTAACGCAAGGCAAGGCACGGTGAGGCAAGGCAAGGCTAATGCACGCCAACGCACGGCTAGGCAATGCACGGCAAGGCAAGGAAAGGGTAACGCAAGGCAAGGCACGGTCAGTCGAGGCAAAGCTAAGGCACGACAACGCAAGGCTAGGCAATGCACGGAAGGCAAGCAAAGAGTAACGGAAGGCAAGGAAGGCAAGGGAAAGCAAGGCAAGGCAAGGGTAACGGAAGGAACGGCACGGCAAGGGGAAACAAGGCTAAGGCACGACAACGCACGCCTAGGCAATGCACGGCAAGGCAAGGAAAGGGTAACGCAAGGCAAGGAACTGTCAGGCGAGGCAAGGCTAAGGCACGACAACGCAAGGCTAGGCAATGCACGGAAGGCAAGCAAAGAGTAACGTAAGGCAAGGAAAGCAAGGGAAAGCAAGGCAAGGTAAGGGTAAGGGAAGGAACGGCACGGCAAGGGGAAACCAGGCTAAGGCACGACAACGCACGGCTAGGCAATGCACGGCAAGGCAAGGAAAGGGTAACGCAAGGGAAGGCACGGTCAGACGAGGCAAGGCTAAGGCACGACAACGCAAGGCTAGGCAATGCACGGAAGGCAAGCAAAGAGTAACGGAAGGCAAGGAAGGCAAGGGAAAGCAAGGCAAGGCAAGGGTAACAGAAGGAACGGCTCGGGAAGGGGAAACAAGGCTAAGGCACGACAACGCACGGCTAGGCAATGCACGGCAAGGCAAGGAAAGGGTAACGCAAGGCAAGGCACTGTCAGGCGAGGGAAGGCTAATGCACGACAACGCAAGGCTAGGCAGTGCACGGCTAGGCAGGGAAAGAGTAACGGAAGGAAAGGAAGGCAAGGCAAAGCAAGGCAAGGCAAGTGTAACAAAAGGCACGGCACGGCAAGGGGAAACAAGGAGAAGGGACGGCAACGCACGGCTAGGCAATGCACGGCCAGGCAAGGAAAGGGTAACGCAAGGCAAGGCACGGTGAGGCAAGGCAAGGCTAATGCACGACAATACAAGGCTAGGTAATGCACGGAAGGCAAGCAAAGAGTAACGGAAGGCAAGGAATGCAAGGCAAAGCAAGGCAACGCAAGCAAGGCTATGGCAAGGTGAAAAAAGGCTAAGGCACGACAACGCAAGGCTAGGCAATGCACGGAAGGCAAGCAAAGAGTAACGGAAGGCAAGGAAGGCAAGGGAAAGCAAGGCAAGGCAAGGGTAACGGAAGGAAACGCACGGCAAGGGGAAACAAGGCTAAGGCACGACAACGCACGGCTAGGCAATGCACGGCAAGGCAAGGAAAGGGTAACGCAAGGCAAGGCACGGTCAGGCAAGGCAAGGCTAATGCACGACAACGCACGGCTAGGCAATGCACGGCAAGGCAAGGAAAGGGTAACGCAAGGCAAGGCACGGTCAGGCGAGTCAAGGCTAAGGCACGACAACGCAAGGCTAGGCAATGCACGGAAGGCAAGCAAAGAGTAACGGAAGGCAAGGAAGGCAAGGGAAAGCAAGGCAAGGCAAGGGTAACGGAAGGAACGGCACGGCAAGGGGAAACAAGGCTAAGGCACGACAACGCACGGCTAGGCAATGCACGGCAACGCAAGGAAAGGGTAACGCAAGGCAAGGCACTGTCAGGCGAGGCAAGGCTAAGGCACGACAACGCAAGGCTAGGCAATGCACGGAAGGCAAGAAAAGAGTAACGGAAGGCAAGGAAGGCAAGGGAAAGCAAGGCAAGGCAAGGGTAACAGAAGGAACGGCACGGCAAGGGGAAACAAGGCTAAGGCACAACAACGCACGGCTAGGCAATGCACGGCAAGGCAAGGAAAGGGTAACGCAAGGCAAGGCACGGTGAGGCAAGGCAAGGCTAATGCACGACAACGCACGGCTAGGCAATGCACGGCAAGGCAAGGAAAGGGTAACGCAAGGCAAGGCACGGTCAGGCGAGGCAAGGCTAAGGAACGACAACGCAAGGCTAGACAATGCACGGAAGGCAAGCAAAGAGTAACGGAAGGCAAGGAATGCAAGGCAAAGCAAGGCAACGCAAGCAAGGCTATGGCAAGGTGAAAAAAGGCTAAAGCACGACAACGCAAGGCTACGCAATGCACGGAAGGCAAGCAAAGAGTAACGGAAGGCAAGGAAGGCCAGGGAAAGCAAGGGAAGGCAAGGGTAACGGAAGGAAAGGCACGGCAAGGGGAAACAAGGCTAAGGCACGACAACGCACGGCTAGGCAATGCACGGCAAGGCAAGGAAAGGGTAACGCAAGGCAAGGCACGGTGAGGCTAGGCAAGGCTAATGCACGACAACGCACGGCTAGGCAATGCACGGCAAAGCAAGGAAAGGGTAACGCAAGGCAAGGCACGGTCAGGCGAGGCAAGGCTAAGGAACGACAACGCAAGGCTAGACAATGCACGGACGGGAAGCAAGGAGTAACGGAAGGCAAGGAATGCAAGGCAAAGCAAGGCAACGCAAGCAAGGCTATGGCAAGGTGAAAAAAGGCTAAAGCACGACAACGCAAGGCTACGCAATGCACGGAAGGCAAGCAAAGAGTAACGGAAGGCAAGGAAGGCCAGGGAAAGCAAGGGAAGGCAAGGGTAACGGAAGGAAAGGCACGGCAAGGGGAAACAAGGCTAAGGCACGACAACGCACGGCTAGGCAATGAACGGCAAGGCAAGGAAAGGGTAACGCAAGGCAAGGCACGGTGAGGCAAGGCAAGGCTAATGCACGACAACGCAGGGCTAGGCAATGCACGGCAAGGCAAGGAAAGGGTAACGCAAGGGAAGGCACGGTCAGACGAGGCAAGGCTAAGGCACGACAACGCAAGGCTAGGCAATGCACGGAAGGCAAGCAAAGAGTAACGGAAGGCAAGGAAGGCAAGGGAAAGCAAGGCAAGGCAAGGGTAACAGAAGGAACGGCATGGCAACGGGAAACCAGGCTAAGGCACGACAACGCACGGCTAGGCAATGCACGGCAAGGCAAGGAAAGGGTAACGCAAGGCAAGGCACGGTGAGGCAAGGCAAGGCTAATGCACGACAACGCACGGCTGGGCAATGCACGGCAAGGCAAGGAAAGGCTAACGCAAGGCAAGGCACGGTCAGGCGAGGCAAGGCTAAGGCACGACAACGCAAGGCTAGGCAATGCACGGAAGGCAAGCAAAGAGTAACGGAAGGCAAGGAAGGCAAGGGAAAGCAAGGCAAGGCAAGGGTAAGGGAAGGAACGGCACGGCAACGGGAAACCAGGCTAAGGCACGACAACGCACGGCTAGGCAATGCACGGCAAGGCAAGGAAAGGGTAACGCAAGGGAAGGCACGGTCAGGCGAGGCAAGGCTAAGGCACGACAACGCAAGGCTAGGCAGTGCACGGTAAGGCAAGGAAAGAGTAACGGAAGGAAAGGAAGGCAAGGCAAATCCAGGCAAGGCAAGTGTAACAAAAGGCACGGCACGGCAAGGGGAAACAAGGCTAAGGCACGACAACGCACGGCTAGGCAATGCACGGCAAGGCAAGGAAAGGGTAACGCAAGGCAAGGCACGGTCAGACGAGGCAAGGCTAAGGCACGACAACGCAAGGCTAGGCAATGCACGGCAAGGCAAGGAAAGGGTAACGGAAGGCAAGGAAGGCAAGGGAAAGCAAGGCAAGGCAAGGGTAACGGAAGGAAACGCACGGCAAGGGGAAACAAGGCTAAGGCACGACAACGCACGGCTAGGCAATGAACGGCAAGGCAAGGAAAGGGTAACGCAAGGCAAGGCACGGTGAGGCAAGGCAAGGCTAATGCACGACAACGCACGGCTAGGCAATGCACGGCAAGGCAAGGAATGGGTAACGCAAGGGAAGGCACGGTCAGACGAGGCAAGGCTAAGGCACGACAACGCAAGGCTAGGCAATGCACGGAAGGCAAGCAAAGAGTAACGGAAGGCAAGGAAGGCAAGGGAAAGCAAGGGAAGGCAAGGGTAACAGAAGGAACGGCTCGGCAAGGGCAAACAAGGCTAAGGGACGGCAACGCACGGCTAGGCAATGCACGGCCAGCCAAGGAAAGGGTAATGCAAGGCAAGGCACGGTCAGGCAAGGCAAGGCTAATGCACGACAACGCAAGGCTAGGCAGTGCACGGTAAGGCAAGGAAAGAGTAACGGAAGGAAAGGAAGGCAAGGCAAATCCAGGCAAGGCAAGTGTAACAAAAGGCACGGCACGGCAAGGGGAAACAAGGCTAAGGCACGGGAACGCACGGCTAGGCAATGCACGGCCAGGCAAGGAAAGGGTAACGCAAGGCAAGGCACGGTGAGGCAAGGCAAGGCTAATGCACGACAACGCAAGGATAGGCAATGCACGGAAGGCAAGCAAAGAGTAACGGAAGGCAAGGAATGCAAGGCAAAGCAAGGCAACGCAAGCAAGGCTATGGCAAGGTGAAAAAAGGCTAAGGCACGACAACGCAAGGCTAGGCAATGCACGGAAGGCAAGCAAAGAGTAACGGAAGGCAAGGAAGGCAAGGCAAAGCAAGGCAACGCAAGCAAGGCTATAGCAAGGTGAAACAAGGCTAAGGCACGACAACGCACGGCTAGGCAATGCACGGCAAGGCAAGGAAAGGGTAACGCAAGGCAAGGCACGGTGAGGCAAGGCAAGGCTAATGCACGACAACGCACGGCTAGGCAATGCACGGCAAGGCAAGGAAAGGGTAACGCAAGGCAAGGCACGGTCAGGCGAGGCAAGGCTAAGGAACGACAACGCAAGGCTAGACAATGCACGGAAGGCAAGCAAAGAGTAACGGAAGGCAAGGAATGCAAGGCAAAGCAAGGCAACGCAAGCAAGGCTATGGCAAGGTGAAAAAAGTCTAAAGCACGACAACGCAAGTCTACGCAATGCACGGAAAGCAAGCAAAGAGTAACGGAAGGCAAGGAAGGCCCGGAAAAGCAAGGCAAGGCAAGGGTAATGGAAGGAAACGCACGGCAAGGGGAAACAAGGCTAAGGCACGACAACGCACGGCTAGGCAATGAACGGCAAGGCAAGGAAAGGGTAACGCAAGGCAAGGCACGGTGAGGCAAGGCAAGGCTAATGCACGACAACGCAGGGCTAGGCAATGCACGGCAAGGCAAGGAAAGGGTAACGCAAGGGAAGGCACGGTCAGACGAGGCAAGGCTAAGGCACGACAACGCAAGGCTAGGCAATGCACGGAAGGCAAGCAAAGAGTAACGGAAGGCAAGGAAGGCAAGGGAAAGCAAGGCAAGGCAAGGGTAACGGAAGGAAACGCACGGCAAGGGGAAACAAGGCTAAGGCACGACAACGCACGGCTAGGCAATGCACGGCAAGGCAAGGAAAGGGTAACGCAAGGCAAGGCACGGTGAGGCAAGGCAAGGCTAATGCACGACAACGCAGGGCTAGGCAATGCACGGCAAGGCAAGGAAAGGCTAACGCAAGGCAAGGCACGGTCAGGCGAGGCAAGGCTAAGGCACGACAACGCAAGGCTAGGCAATGCACGGAAGGCAATCAAAGAGTAACGGAAGGCAAGGAAGGCAAGGGAAAGCAAGGCAAGGCAAGGGTAACGGAAGGAACGGCACGGCAAGGGGAAACAAGGCTAAGGCACGACAACGCAGGACTAGGCAATGCACGGCAAGGCAAGGAAAGGGTAACGCAAGGCAAGGCACTGTCAGGCGAGGGAAGGCTAATGCACGACAACGCAAGGCTAGGCAGTGCACGGCTAGGCAGGGAAAGAGTAACGGAAGGAAAGGAAGGCAAGGCAAAGCAAGGCAAGGCAAGTGTAACAAAAGGCACGGCACGGCAAGGGGAAACAAGGCGAAGGGACGGCAACGCACGGCTAGGCAATGCACGGCCAGGCAAGGAAAGGGTAACGCAAGGCAAGGCACGGTGAGGCAAGGCAAGGCTAATGCACGACAATACAAGGCTAGGCAATGCACGGAAGGCAAGCAAAGAGTAACGGAAGGCAAGGAATGCAAGGCAAAGCAAGGCAACGCAAGCAAGGCTATGGCAAGGTGAAAAAAGGCTAAGGCACGACAACGCAAGGCTAGGCAATGCACGGAAGGCAAGCAAAGAGTAACGGAAGGCAAGGAAGGCAAGGCAAAGCAAGGCAACGCAAGCAAGGCTATGGCAAGGTGAAACAAGGCTAAGGCACGACAACGCACGGTTAGGCAATGCACGGCAAGGCAAGGAAAGGGTAACGGAAGGAAAGGAAGGCAAGGCAAATCCAGGCAAGGCAAGTGTAACAAAAGGCACGGCACGGCAAGGGGAAACAAGGCTAAGGCACGACAACGCACGGCTAGGCAATGCACGGCCAGGCAAGGAAAGGGTAACGCAAGGCAAGGCACGGTGAGGCAAGGCAAGGCTAATGCACGACAATACAAGGCTAGGCAATGCACGGAAGGCAAGCAAAGAGTAACGGAAGGCAAGGAATGCAAGGCAAAGCAAGGCAACGCAAGCAAGGCTATAGCAAGGTGAAACAAGGCTATGGCACGACAACGCACGGCTAGGCAATGCACGGCAAGGCAAGGAAAGGGTAACGCAAGGCAAGGCACGGTGAGGCAAGGCAAGGCTAATGCACGACAACGCACGGCTAGGCAGTGCACGGCTAGGCAGGGAAAGAGTAACGGAAGGAAAGGAAGGCAAGGCAAAGCAAGGCAAGGCAAGTGTAACAAAAGGCACGGCACGGCAAGGGGAAACAAGGCGAAGGGACGGCAACGCACGGCTAGGCAATGCACGGCCAGGCAAGGAAAGGGTAACGCAAGGCAATGCACGGAAGGCAAGCAAAGAGTAACGGAAGGCAAGGAATACAAGGCAAAGCAAGGCAACGCAAGCAAGGCTATGGCAAGGTGAAAAAAGGCTAAGGCACGACAACGCAAGGCTAGGCAATGCACGGAAGGCAAGCAAAGAGTAACGGAAGGCAAGGAAGGCAAGGGAAAGCAAGGCAAGGCAAGGGTAACGGAGGTAAACGCACGGCTAGGGGAAACAACGCTAAGGCACGACAACGCACGGCTAGGCAATGCACGGCAAGGCAAGGAAAGGGTAACGCAAGGCAAGGCACGGTGAGGCAAGGCAAGGCTAATGCACGATAACGCACGGCTAGGCAATGCACGGCAAGGCAAGGAAAGGGTAACGCAAGGCAAGGCACTGTCAGGCGAGGGAAGGCTAATGCAAGACAACGCAAGGATAGGCAATGCACGGCTAGGCAGGGAAAGAGTAACGGAAGGAAAGGAAGGCAAGGCAAAGCAAGGCAAGGCAAGTGTAACAAAAGGCACGGCACGGCAAGGGGAAACAAGGCGAAGGGACGGCAACGCACGGCTAGGCAATGCACGGCCAGGCAAGGAAAGGGTAACGCAAGGCAAGGCACGGTGAGGCAAGGCAAGGCTAATGCACGACAATACAAGGCTAGGCAATGCACGGAAGGCAAGCAAAGAGTAACGGAAGGCAAGGAATGCAAGGCAAAGCAAGGCAACGCAAGCAAGGCTATGGCAAGGTGAAAAAAGGCTAAAGCACGACAACGCAAGGCTAGGCAATGCACGGAAGGCAAGCAAAGAGTAACGGAAGGCAAGGAAGGCAAGGCAAAGCAAGGCAACGCAAGCAAGGCTATAGCAAGGTGAAACAAGGCTAAGGCACGGCAACGCACGGCTAGGCAATGCACCCCAAGGCAAGGAAAGGGTAACGCAAGGCAAGGCACGGTCAGGCAAGGCAAGGCTAATGCACGACAACGCACGGCTAGGCAATGCACGGCAAGGCAAGGAAAGGGTAACGCCAGGCAAGGCACGGTCAGGCGAGGCAAGGCTAAGGAACGACAACGCAAGGCTAGACAATGCACGGAAGGCAAGCAAAGAGTAACGGAAGGCAAGGAATGCAAGGCAAAGCAAGGCAACGCAAGCAAGGCTATGGCAAGGTGAAAAAAGGCTAAAGCACGACAACGCAAGGCTACGCAATGCACGGAAAGGGAAGCAAGGCAAGGCAAGGGTAACGGAAGGAAACGCACGGCAAGGGGAAACAAGGCTAAGGCACGACAACGCACGGCTAGGCAATGAACGGCAAGGCAAGGAAAGGGTAACGCAAGGCAAGGCACGGTGAGGCAAGGCAAGGCTAATGCACGACAACGCACGGCTAGGCAATGCACGGCAAGGCAAGGAAAGGGTAACGCAAGGGAAGGCACGGTCAGACGAGGCAAGGCTAAGGCACGACAACGCAAGGCTAGGCAATGCACGGAAGGCAAGCAAAGAGGAACGGAAGGCAAGGAAGGCAAGGGAAAGCAAGGCAAGGCAAGGGTAACGGAAGGAAACGCACGGCAAGGGGAAACAAGGCTAAGGCACGACAACGCACGGCTAGGCAATGCACCGCAAGGCAAGGAAAGGGCAACGCAAGGCAAGGCACGGTTAGGCAAGGCAAGGCTAATGCACGACAACGCACGGCTAGGCAATGCACGGCAAGGCAAGGAAAGGGTAACGCAAGGGAAGGCACGGTCAGACGAGGCAAGGCTAAGGCACGACAACGCAAGGCTAGGCAATGCACGGAAGGCAAGCAAAGAGTAACGGAAGGCAAGGAAGGCAAGGGAAAGCAAGGGAAGGCAAGGGTAACAGAAGGAACGGCTCGGCAAGGGCAAACAAGGCTAAGGGACGGCAACGCACGGCTAGGCAATGCACGGCCAGCCAAGGAAAGGGTAACGCAAGGCAAGGCACGGTCAGGCAAGGAAAGGGTAACGCAAGGCAAGGCACGGTCAGGCGAGGCAAGGCTAAGGCACGACAACGCAAGGCTAGGCAATGCACGGAAGGCAAGCAAAGAGTAACGGAAGGCAAGGAAGGCAAGGGAAAGCAAGGCAAGGCAAGGGTAACGGAAGGAACGGCACGGCAAGGGGAAACAAGGCTAAGGCACGACAACGCACGGCTAGGCAATGAACGGCAAGGCAAGGAAAGGGTAACGCAAGGCAAGGAACTGTCAGGCGAGGCAAGGCTAAGGCACGACAACGCAAGGCTAGGCAATGCACGGAAGGTAAGCAAAGAGAAACGTAAGGCAAGGAAAGCAAGGGAAAGCAAGGCAAGGTAAGGGTAAGGGAAGGAACGGCACGGCAAGGGGAAACAAGGCTAAGGCACGACAACGCAAGGCTAGGCAATGCACGGTAAGGCAAGGAAAGAGTAACGGAAGGAAAGGAAGGCAAGGCAAATCCAGGCAAGGCAAGTGTAACAAAAGGCACGGCACGGCAAGGGGAAACAAGGCTAAGGCACGACAACGCACGGCTAGGCAATGCACGGCAAGGCAAGGAAAGGGTAACGCAAGGCAAGGCACGGTCAGACGAGGCAAGGCTAAGGCACGACAACGCAAGGCTAGGCAATGCACGGAAGGCAAGCAAAGAGGAACGGAAGGCAAGGAAGGCAAGGGAAAGCAAGGGAAGGCAAGCGTAACAAAAGGAACGGCTCGGCAAGGGCAAACAAGGCTAAGGCACTGCAATGTACGGCTAGGCAATGCACGGCCCCCCAAGGAAAGGGTAACGCAAGGCAAGGCACGGTCAGGCAAGGCAAGGCTAATGCACGACAACGCAAGGCTAGGCAATGCACGGTAAGGCAAGGAAAGAGTAACGGAAGGAAAGGAAGGCAAGGCAAATCCAGGCAAGGCAAGTGTAACAAAAGGCACGTCACGGCAAGGGGAAACAAGGCTAAGGCACGACAACGCAAGGCTAGGCAATGCACGGAAGGCAAGCAAAGAGTAACGGATGGCAAGGAAGGCAAGGGAAAGCAAGGCAAGGCAAGGGTAACGGAAGGAACGGCACGGCAAGGGGAAACCAGGCTAAGGCACGACAACGCACGGCTAGGCAATGCACGGCAAGGCAAGGAAAGGGTAACGCAAGGCAAGGAACTGTCAGGCGAGGCAAGGCTAAGGCACGACAACGCAAGGCTAGGCAATGCACGGTAAGGCAAGGAAAGAGTAACGGAAGGAAAGGAAGGCAAGGCAAATCCAGGCAAGGCAAGTGTAACAAAAGGCACGGCACGGCAAGGGGAAACAAGGCTAAGGCACGACAACGCACGGCTAGGCAATGCACGGCAAGGCAAGGAAAGGGTAACGCAAGGCAAGGCACGGTGAGGCAAGGCAAGGCTAATGCACGACAATACAAGGCTAGGCAATGCACGGAAGGCAAGCAAAGAGTAACGGAAGGCAAGGAAGGCAAGGCAAAGCAAGGCAACGCAAGCAAGGCTATAGCAAGGTGAAACAAGGCTATGGCACGACAACGCACGGCTAGGCAATGCACGGCAAGGCAAGGAAAGGGTAACGCAAGGCAAGGCACGGTGAGGCAAGGCAAGGCTAATGCATGACAACGCACGGCTAGGCAGTGCACGGCTAGGCAGGGAAAGAGTAACGGAAGGAAAGGAAGGCAAGGCAAAGCAAGGCAAGGCAAGTGTAACAAAAGGCACGGCACGGCAAGGGGAAACAAGGCGAAGGGACGGCAACGCACGGCTAGGCAATGCACGGCAAGGCAAGGAAAGGGTAACGCAAGGCAAGGCACGGAAGGCAAGCAAAGAGTAACGGAAGGCAAGGAAGGCAAGGCAAAGCAAGGCAACGCAAGCAAGGCTATGGCAAGGTGAAAAAAGGCTAAGGCACGACAACGCAAGGCTAGGCAATGCACGGAAGGCAAGCAAAGAGTAACGGAAGGCAAGGAAGGCAAGGCAAAGCAAGGCAACGCAAGCAAGGCTATAGCAAGGTGAAACAAGGCTAAGGCACGACAACGCACGGCTAGGCAATGCACGGCAAGGCAAGGAAAGGGTAACGCAAGGCAAGGCACGGTCAGGCGAGGCAAGGCTAAGGCATGACAACGCAAGGCTAAGCAATGCACGGCAAGGCAAGGAAAGGGTAACGCAAGGCAAGGCACGGTCAGGCGAGGCAAGGCTAAGGAACGACAACGCAAGGCTAGACAATGCACGGAAGGCAAGCAAAGAGTAACGGAAGGCAAGGAATGCAAGGCAAAGCAAGGCAACGCAAGCAAGGCTATGGCAAGGTGAAAAAAGGCTAAAGCACGACAACGCAAGGCTACGCAATGCACGGAAGGCAAGCAAAGAGTAACGGAAGGCAAGGAAGGCCAGGGAAAGCACGGCAAGGCAAGGGTAACGGAAGGAAAGGCACGGCAAGGCGAAACAAGGCTAAGGCACGACAACGCACGGCTAGGCAATGAACGGCAAGGCAAGGAAAGGGTAACGCAAGGCAAGGCACGGTGAGGCAAGGCAAGGCTAATGCACGACAACGCAGGGCTAGGCAATGCACGGCAAGGCAAGGAAAGGGTAACGCAAGGGAAGGCACGGTCAGACGAGGCAAGGCTAAGGCACGACAACGCAAGGCTAGGCAATGCACGGAAGGCAAGCAAAGAGTAACGGAAGGCAAGGAAGGCAAGGGAAAGCAAGGCAAGGCAAGGGTAACGGAAGTAAACGCACGGCAAGGGGAAACAAGGCTAAGGCACGACAACGCACGGCTAGGCAATGCACGGCAAGGCAAGGAAAGGGTAACGCAAGGCAAGGCACGGTGAGGCAAGGCAAGGCTAATGCACGACAACGCACGGCTAGGCAATGCACGGCAAGGCAAGGAAAGGGTAACGCAAGGCAAGGCACGGTGAGGCAAGGCAAGGCTAATGCACGACAACGCAGGGCTAGGCAATGCACGGCAAGGCAAGGAAAGGGTAACGCAAGGCAAGGCACTGTCAGGCGAGGGAAGGCTAATGCACGACAACGCAAGGCTAGGCAGTGCACGGCTAGGCAGGGAAAGAGTAACGGAAGGAAAGGAAGGCAAGGCAAAGCAAGGCAAGGCAAGTGTAACAAAAGGCACGGCACGGCAAGGGGAAACAAGGCTAAGGGACGGCAACGCACGGCTAGGCAATGCACGGCCAGGCAAGGAAAGGGTAACGCAAGGCAAGGCACGGTGAGGCAAGGCAAGGCTAATGCACGACAATACAAGGCTAGGCAATGCACGGAAGGCAAGCAAAGAGTAACGGAAGGCAAGGAATGCAAGGCAAAGCAAGGCAACGCAAGCAAGGCTATGGCAAGGTGAAAAAAGGCTAAGGCACGACAACGCAAGGCTAGGCAATGCACGGAAGGCAAGCAAAGAGTAACGGAAGGCAAGGAAGGCAAGGCAAAGCAAGGCAACGCAAGCAAGGCTATAGCAAGGTGAAACAAGGCTAAGGCACGACAACGCACGGCTAGGCAATGCACGGCAAGGCAAGGAAAGGGTAACGCAAGGCAAGGCACGGTGAGGCAAGGCAAGGCTAATGCACGACAACGCACGGCTAGGCAATGCACGGCAAGGCAAGGAAAGGGTAACGCCAGGCAAGGCACGGTCAGGCGAGGCAAGGCTAAGGCACGACAACGCAAGGCTAGGCAATGCACGGAAGGCAAGCAAAGAGTAACGGAAGGCAAGGAATGCAAGGCAAAGCAAGGCAACGCAAGCAAGGCTATGGCAAGGTGAAAAAAGGCTAAAGCACGACAACGCAAGGCTACGCAATGCACGGAAGGCAAGCAAAGAGTAACGGAAGGCAAGGAAGGCCAGGGAAAGCAAGGCAAGGCAAGGGTAACGGAAGGAAACGCACGGCAAGGGGAAACAAGGCTAAGGCACGACAACGCACGGCTAGGCAATGAACGGCAAGGCAAGGAAAGGGTAACGCAAGGCAAGGCACGGTGAGGCAAGGCAAGGCTAATGCACGACAACGCAGGGCTAGGCAATGCACGGCAAGGCAAGGAAAGGGTAACGCAAGGGAAGGCACGGTCAGACGAGGCAAGGCTAAGGCACGACAACGCAAGGCTAGGCAATGCACGGAAGGCAAGCAAAGAGGAACGGAAGGCAAGGAAGGCAAGGGAAAGCAAGGCAAGGCAAGGGTAACGGAAGGAAACGCACGGCAAGGGGAAACAAGGCTAAGGCACGACAACGCACGGCTAGGCAATGCACGGCAAGGCAAGGAAAGGGCAACGCAAGGCAAGGCACGGTGAGGCAAGGCAAGGCTAATGCACGACAACGCACGGCTAGGCAATGCACGGCAAGGCAAGGAAAGGGTAACGCAAGGGAAGGCACGGTCAGACGAGGCAAGGCTAAGGCACGACAACGCAAGGCTAGGCAATGCACGGAAGGCAAGCAAAGAGTAACGGAAGGCAAGGAAGGCAAGGGAAAGCAAGGCAAGGCAAGGGTAACAGAAGGAACGGCTCGGCAAGGGGAAACAAGGCTAAGGGACGGCAACGCACGGCTAGGCAATGCACGGCCAGCCAAGGAAAGGGTAACGCAAGGCAAGGCACGGTCAGGCAAGGCAAGGGCTAACGCAAGGCAAGGCACGGTCAGGCGAGGCAAGGCTAAGGCACGACAACGCAAGGCTAGGCAATGCACGGAAGGCAAGCAAAGAGTAACGGAAGGCAAGGAAGGCAAGGGAAAGCAAGGCAAGGCAAGGGTAACGGAAGGAACGGCACGGCAAGGGGAAACAAGGCTAAGGCACGACAACGCACGGCTAGGCAATGCACGGCAACGCAAGGAAAGGGTAACGCAAGGCAAGGAACTGTCAGGCGAGGCAAGGCTAAGGCACGACAACGCAAGGCTAGGCAATGCACGGAAGGTAAGCAAAGAGAAACGTAAGGCAAGGAAAGCAAGGGAAAGCAAGGCAAGGTAAGGGTAAGGGAAGGAACGGCACGGCAAGGGGAAACCAGGCTAAGGCACGACAACGCAAGGCTAGGCAGTGCACGGTAAGGCAAGGAAAGAGTAACGGAAGGAAAGGAAGGCAAGGCAAATCCAGGCAAGGCAAGTGTAACAAAAGGCACGGCACGGCAAGGGGAAACAAGGCTAAGGCACGACAACGCACGGCTAGGCAATGCACGGCAAGGCAAGGAAAGGGTAACGCAAGGCAAGGCACGGTCAGACGAGGCAAGGCTAAGGCACGACAACGCAAGGCTAGGCAATGCACGGAAGGCAAGCAAAGAGTAACGGAAGGCAAGGAAGGCAAGGGAAAGCAAGGGAAGGCAAGCGTAACAGAAGGAACGGCTCGGCAAGGGCAAACAAGGCTAAGGCACGGCAACGCACGGCTAGGCAATGCACGGCCAGCCAAGGAAAGGGTAACGCAAGGCAAGGCACGGTCAGGCAAGGCAAGGCTAATGCACGACAACGCAAGGCTAGGCAATGCACGGTAAGGCAAGGAAAGAGTAACGGAAGGAAAGGAAGGCAAGGCAAATCCAGGCAAGGCAAGTGTAACAAAAGGCACGGCACGGCAAGGGGAAACAAGGCTAAGGCACGACAACGCAAGGCTAGGCAATGCACGGAAGGCAAGCAAAGAGTAACGGAAGGCAAGGAAGGCAAGGGAAAGCAAGGCAAGGCAAGGGTAACAGAAGGAACGGCACGGCAAGGGGAAACCAGGCTAAGGCACGACAACGCACGGCTAGGCAATGCACGGCAAGGCAAGGAAAGGGTAACGCAAGGCAAGGAACTGTCAGGCGAGGCAAGGCTAAGGCACGACAACGCAAGGCTAGGCAGTGCACGGTAAGGCAAGGAAAGAGTAACGGAAGGAAAGGAAGGCAAGGCAAATCAAGGCAAGGCAAGTGTAACAAAAGGCACGGCACGGAAAGGGGAAACAAGGCTAAGGCACGACAACGCACGGCTAGGCAATGCACGGCAAGGCAAGGAAAGGGTAACGCAAGGCAAGGCACGGTGAGGCAAGGCAAGGCTAATGCACGACAATACAAGGCTAGGCAATGCACGGAAGGCAAGCAAAGAGTAACGGAAGGCAAGGAAGGGAAGGCAAAGCAAGGTAACGCAAGCAAGGCTATAGCAAGGTGAAACAAGGCTATGGCACGACAACGCACGGCTAGGCAATGCACGGCAAGGCAAGGAAAGGGTGACGCAAGGCAAGGCACGGTGAGGCAAGGCAAGGCTAATGCATGACAACGCACGGCTAGGCAGTGCACGGCTAGGCAGGGAAAGAGTAACGGAAGGAAAGGAAGGAAGGCGAAGCAAGGCAAGGCAAGTGTAACAAAAGGCACGGCACGGGAAGGGGAAACAAGGCGAAGGGACGGCAACGCACGGCTAGGCAATGCACGGCCAGGCAAGGAAAGGGTAACGCAAGGCAATGCACGGAAGGCAAGCAAAGAGTAACGGAAGGCAAGGAATGCAAGGCAAAGCAAGGCAACGCAAGCAAGGCTATGGCAAGGTGAAAAAAGGCTAAGGCACGACAACGCAAGGCTAGGCAATGCACGGAAGGCAAGCAAAGAGTAACGGAAGGCAAGGAAGGCAAGGCAAAGCAAGGCAACGCAAGCAAGGCTATAGCAAGGTGAAACAAGGCTAAGGCACGACAACGCCCGGCTAGGCAATGCACGGCAAGGCAAGGAAAGGGTAACGCAAGGCAAGGCACGGTCAGGCAAGGCAAGGCTAATGCACGACAACGCACGGCTAGGCAATGCACGGCAAGGCAAGGAAAGGGTAACGCAAGGCAAGGCACGGTCAGGCGAGGGAAGGCTAAGGAACGACAACGCAAGGCTAGACAATGCACGGAAGGCAAGCAAAGAGTAACGGAAGGCAAGGAATGCAAGGCAAAGCAAGGCAACGCAAGCAAGGCTATGGCAAGGTGAAAAAAGGCTAAAGCACGACAACGCAAGGCTACGGAATGCACGGAAGGCAACCAAAGAGTAACGGAAGGCAAGGAAGTCAAGGGAAAGCAAGGCAAGGCAAGGGTAACGGAAGGAAAGGCACGGCAAGGCGAAACAAGGCTAAGGCACGACAACGCACGGCTAGGCAATGAACGGCAAGGCAAGGAAAGGGTAACGCAAGGCAAGGCACGGTGAGGCAAGGCAAGGCTAATGCACGACAACGCAGGGCTAGGCAATGCACGGCAAGGCAAGGAAAGGGTAACGCAAGGGAAGGCACGGTCAGACGAGGCAAGGCTAAGGCACGACAACGCAAGGCTAGGCAATGCACGGAAGGCAAGCAAAGAGGAACGGAAGGCAAGGAAGGCAAGGGAAAGCAAGGCAAGGCAAGGCAAGGGTAACGGAGGTAAACGCACGGCAAGGGGAAACAAGGCTAAGGCACGACAACGCACGGCTAGGCAATGCACGGCAAGGCAAGGAAAGGGTAACGCAAGGCAAGGCACGGTGAGGCAAGGCAAGGCTAATGCACGACAACGCACGGCTAGGCAATGCACGGCAAGGCAAGGAAAGGGTAACCAAGGGAAGGCACGGTCAGACGAGGCAAGGATAAGGCACGAAAACGCAAGGCTAGGCAATGCACGGAAGGCAAGCAAAGAGTAACGGAAGGCAAGGAAGGCAAGGGAAAGCAAGGCAAGGCAAGGCAAGGGTAACAGAAGGAACGGCTCGGCAAGGGGAAACAAGGCTAAGGGACGGCAACGCACGGCTAGGCAATGCACGGCCAGCCAAGGAAAGGGTAACGCAAGGCAAGGCACGGTCAGGCAAGGCAAGGCTAATGCACGACAACGCAAGGCTAGGCAGTGCACGGTAAGGCAAGGAAAGAGAAACGGAAGGAAAGGAAGGCAAGGCAAATCCAGGCAAGGCAAGTGTAACAAAAGGCACGGCACGGCAAGGGGAAACAAGGCTAAGTCACGACAACGCACGGCTAGGCAATGCACGGCAAGGCAAGGAAAGGGTAACGCAAGGCAAGGCACGGTGAGGCAAGGCAAGGCTAATGCACGACAACGCAGGGCTAGGCAATGCACGGCAAGGCAAGGAAAGGGTAACGCAAGGGAAGGCACGGTCAGACGAGGCAAGGCTAAGGCACGACAACTCAAGGCTAGGCAATGCACGGAAGGCAAGCAAAGAGTAACGGAAGGCAAGGAAGGCACGGGAAAGCAAGGCAAGGCAAGGGTAACGGAAGGAAACACACGGCAAGGGGAAACAAGGCTAAGGCACGACAACGCACGGCTAGGCAATGCACGGCAAGGCAAGGAAAGGGTAACGCAAGGCAAGGCACGGTGAGGCAAGGCAAGGCTAATGCACGACAACGCACGGCTAGGCAATGCACGGCAAGGCAAGGAAAGGGTAACGCAAGGGAAGGCACGGTCAGGCGAGGCAAGGCTAAGGCACGACAACGCAAGGCTAGGCAGTGCACGGTAAGGCAAGGAAAGAGTAACGGAAGGAAAGGAAGGCAAGGCAAAGCAAGGCAAGGCAAGTGTAACAAAAGGCACGGCACGGCAAGGGGAAACAAGGCTAAGGGACGGCAACGCACGGCTAGGCAATGCACGGCCAGGCAAGGAAAGGGTAACGCAAGGCAAGGCACGGTCAGGCAAGGCAAGGCTAATGCACGACAACGCAAGGCTAGGCAGTGCACGGTAAGGCAAGGAAAGAGTAACGGAAGGAAAGGAAGGCAAGGCAAATCCAGGCAAGGCAAGTGTAACAAAAGGCACGGCACGGCAAGGGGAAACAAGGCTAAGGCACGACAACGCACGGCTAGGCAATGCACGGCAAGGCAAGGAAAGGCTAACGCAAGGCAAGGCACGGTCAGGCGAGGCAAGGCTAAGGCACGACAACGCAAGGCTAGGCAATGCACGGAAGGCAAGCAAAGAGTAACGGAAGGCAAGGAAGGCAAGGGAAAGCAAGGCAAGGCAAGGGGAAACAAGGCTAAGGCACGACAACGCAGGACTAGGCAATGCACGGCAAGGCAAGGAAAGGGTAACGCAAGGCAAGGCACTGTCAGGCGAGGGAAGGCTAATGCACGACAACGCAAGGCTAGGCAGTGCACGGCTAGGCAGGGAAAGAGTAACGGAAGGAAAGGAAGGCAAGGCAAAGCAAGGCAAGGCAAGTGTAACAAAAGGCACGGCACGGCAAGGGGAAACAAGGCGAAGGGACGGCAACGCACGGCTAGGCAATGCACGGCCAGGCAAGGAAAGGGTAACGCAAGGCAAGGCACGGTGAGGCAAGGCAAGGCTAATGCACGACAATACAAGGCTAGGCAATGCACGGAAGGCAAGCAAAGAGTAACGGAAGGCAAGGAATGCAAGGCAAAGCAAGGCAACGCAAGCAAGGCTATGGCAAGGTGAAAAAAGGCTAAGGCACGACAACGCAAGGCTAGGCAATGCACGGAAGGCAAGCAAAGAGTAACGGAAGGCAAGGAAGGCAAGGCAAACCAAGGCAACGCAAGCAAGGCTATAGCAAGGTGAAATAAGGCTAAGGCACGACAACGGACGGCTAGGCAATGCACGGCAAGGCAAGGAAAGGGTAACGCAAGGCAAGGCACGGTGAGGCAAGGCAAGGCTAATGCACGACAACGCACGGCTAGGCAATGCACGGCAAGGCAAGGAAAGGGTAACGCAAGGCAAGGCACGGTCAGGCGAGGCAAGGCTAAGGAACGACAACGCAAGGCTAGACAATGCACGGAAGGCAAGCAAAGAGTAACGGAAGGCAAGGAATGCAAGGCAAAGCAAGGCAACGCAAGCAAGGCTATGGCAAGGTGAAAAAAGGCTAAAGCACGACAACGCAAGGCTACGCAATGCACGGAAGGCAAGCAAAGAGTAACGGAAGGCAAGGAAGGCAAGGGAAAGCAAGGCAAGGCAAGGGTAACGGAAGGAAAGACACGGCAAGGGGAAACAAGGCTAAGGCACGACAACGCACGGCTAGGCAATGCACGGCAAGGCAAGGAAAGGGTAACGCAAGGCAAGGCACGGTGAGGCAAGGCAAGGCTAATGCACGACAACGCACGGCTAGGCAATGCACGGCAAGGCAAGGAAAGGGTAACGCAAGGCAAGGCACGGTCAGGCGAGGCAAGGCTAAGGCACGACAACGCAAGGCTAGGCAATGCACGGAAGGCAAGCAAAGAGTAACGGAAGGCAAGGAAGGCAAGGGAAAGCAAGGCAAGGCAAGGGTAACGGAAGGAAAGACACGGCAAGGGGAAACAAGGCTAAGGCACGACAACGCACGGTTAGGCAATGCACGGCAAGGCAAGGAAAGGGTAACGCAAGGCAAGGCACGGTGAGGCAAGGCAAGGCTAATGCACGAAAAAGCACGGCTAGGCAATGCACGGCAAGGCAAGGAAAGGGTAACGCAAGGGAAGGCACGGTCAGACGAGGCAAGGCTAAGGCACGACAACGCAAGGCTAGGCAGTGCACGGTAAGGCAAGGAAAGAGTAACGGAAGGAAAGGAAGGCAAGGCAAATCCAGGCAAGGCAAGTGTAACAAAAGGCACGTCACGGCAAGGGGAAACAAGGCTAAGGCACGACAACGCAAGGCTAGGCAATGCACGGAAGGCAAGCAAAGAGTAACGGATGGCAAGGAAGGCAAGGGAAAGCAAGGCAAGGCAAGGGTAACGGAAGGAACGGCACGGCAAGGGGAAACAAGGCTAAGGCACGACAACGCACGGCTAGGCAATGCACGGCAAGGCAAGGAAAGGGTAACGCAAGGCAAGGAACTGTCAGGCGAGGCAAGGCTAAGGCACGACAACGCAAGGCTAGGCAATGCACGGAAGGTAAGCAAAGAGAAACGTAAGGCAAGGAAAGCAAGGGAAAGCAAGGCAAGGTAAGGGTAAGGGAAGGAACGGCACGGCAAGGGGAAACCAGGCTAAGGCACGACAACGCACGGCTAGGCAATGCACGGCAAGGCAAGGAAAGGGTAACGCAAGGGAAGGCACGGTCAGACGAGGCAAGGCTAATGCACGACAACGCAAGGCTAGGCAGTGCACGGCTAGGCAGGGAAAGAGTAACGGAAGGAAAGGAAGGCAAGGCAAAGCAAGGCAAGGCAAGTGTAACAAAAGGCACGGCACGGCAAGGGGAAACAAGGCGAAGGGACGGCAACGCACGGCTAGGCAATGCACGGCCAGGCAAGGAAAGGGTAACGCAAGGCAAGGCACGGTGAGGCAAGGCAAGGCTAATGCACGACCCACAAGGCTAGGCAATGCACGGAAGGCAAGCAAAGAATAACGGAAGGCAAGTAATGCAAGGCAAAACAAGGCAACGCAAGCTAGGCTATGGCAAGGTGAAAAAAGGCTAAGGCACGACAAAGCAAGGCTAGGCAATGCACGGAAGGCAAGCAAAGAGTAACGGAAGGCAAGGAAGGCAAGGCAAAGCAAGGCAACGCAAGCAAGGCGATAGCAAGGCTAAGGCACGACAACGCACGGCTAGGCAATGCACGGCAAGGCAAGGAAAGGGTAACGCAAGGCAAGGCACGGTCAGGCGAGGCAAGGCTAAGGAACGACAACGCAAGGCTAGACAATGCACGGAAGGCAAGCAAAGAGTAACGGAAGGCAAGGAATGCAAGGCAAAGCAAGGCAACGCAAGCAAGGCTATGGCAAGGTGAAAAAAGGCTAAAGCACGACAACGCAAGGCTACGCAATGCACGGAAGGCAAGCAAAGAGTAACGGAAGGCAAGGAAGGCCAGGGAAAGCAAGGGAAGGCAAGGGTAACGGAAGGAAAGGCACGGCAAGGGCAAACAAGGCTAAGGCACGACAACGCACGGCTAGGCAATGAACGGCAAGGCAAGGAAAGGGTAACGCAAGGCAAGGCACGGTGCGGCAAGGCAAGGCTAATGCACGACAACGCACGGCTAGGCAATGCACGGCAAGGCAAGGAAAGGGTAACGCAAGGCAAGGCACGGTCAGGCGAGGCAAGGCTAAGGAATGACAACGCAAGGCTAGGCAATGCACGGAAGGCAAGCAAAGAGAAACGGAAGGCAAGGAATGCAAGGCAAAGCAAGGCAACGCAAGCAAGGCTATGGCAAGGTGAAAAAAGGCTAAAGCACGACAACGCAAGGCTACTCAATGCACGGAAGGCAAGCAAAGAGTAACGGAAGGCAAGGAAGGCCAGGGAAAGCAAGGGAAGGCAAGGGTAACGGAAGGAAAGGCACGGCAAGGGGAAACAAGGCTAAGGCACGACAACGCACGGCTAGGCAATGAACGGCAAGGCAAGGAAAGGGTAACGCAAGGCAAGGCACGGTGAGGCAAGGCAAGGCTAATGCACGACAACGCAGGGCTAGGCAATGCACGGCAAGGCAAGGAAAGGGTAACGCAAGGGAAGGCACGGTCAGACGAGGCAAGGCTAAGGCACGACAACGCAAGGCTAGGCAATGCACGGAAGGCAAGCAAAGAGGAACGGAAGGCAAGGAAGGCAAGGGAAAGCAAGGCAAGGCAAGGGTAACGGAAGGAAACGCACGGCAAGGGGAAACAAGGCTAAGGCACGACAACGCACGGCTAGGCAATGCACGGCAAGGCAAGGAAAGGGTAACGCAAGGCAAGGCACGGTCAGGCGAGGCAAGGCTAAGGAACGACAACGCAAGGCTAGACAATGCACGGAAGGCAAGCAAAGAGTAACGGAAGGCAAGGAATGCAAGGCAAAGCAAGGCAACGCAAGCAAGGCTATGGCAAGGTGAAAAAAGGCTAAAGCACGACAACGCAAGGCTACGCAATGCACGGAAGGCAAGCAAAGAGTAACGGAAGGCAAGGAAGGCCAGGGAAAGCAAGGGAAGGCAAGGGTAACGGAAGGAAAGGCACGGCAAGGGGAAACAAGGCTAAGGCACGACAACGCACGGCTAGGCAATGAACGGCAAGGCAAGGAAAGGGTAACGCAAGGCAAGGCACGGTGAGGCAAGGCAAGGCTAATGCACGACAACGCAAGGCTAGGCAATGCACGGAAGGCAATCAAAGAGGAACGGAAGGCAAGGAAGGGAAGGCAAAGCAAGGCAACGCAAGCAAGACTATAGCAAGGTGAAACAAGGCTATGGCACGACAACGCACGGCTAGGCAATGCACGGAAGGCAAGCAAAGAGTAACGGAAGGCAAGGAAGGCAAGGCAAAGCAAGGCAACGCAAGCAAGGCTATAGCAAGGTGAAACAAGGCTATGGCACGACAACGCACGGCTAGGCAATGCACGGCAAGGCAAGGAAAGGGTAACGCAAGGCAAGGCACGGTCAGGCGAGGCAAGGCTAAGGCACGACAACGCAAGGCTAGGCAATGCACGGAAACCAAGCAAAGAGTAACGGAAGGCAAGGAAGGCAAGGGAAAGCAAGGGAAGGCAAGGGTAACAGAAGGAACGGCTCGGCAAGGGGAAACAAGGCTAAGGGACGGCAACGCACGGCTAGGCAATGCACGGCCAGCCAAGGAAAGGGTAACGCAAGGCAAGGCACGGTCAGGCAAGGCAAGGCTAATGCACGACAACGCAAGGCTAGGCAGTGCACGGTAAGGCAAGGAAAGAGTAACGGAAGGAAAGGAAGGCAAGGCAAATCCAGGCAAGGCAAGTGTAACAAAAGGCACGGCACGGCAAGGGGAAACAAGGCTAAGGCACGACAACGCACGGCTAGGCAATGCACGGCAAGGCAAGGAAAGGTTAAGGCAAAGCAAGGCACGGTGAGGCAAGGCAAGGCTAATGCACGACAACGCACGGCTAGGCAATGCACGGCAAGGCAAGGAAAGGCTAACGCAAGGCAAGGCACGGTCAGGCGAGGCAAGGCTAAGGCACGACAACGCAAGGCTAGGCAATGCACGGAAGGCAAGCAAAGAGTAACGGAAGGCAAGGAAGGCAAGGGAAAGCAAGGCAAGGCAAGGGTAACGGAAGGAACGGCACGGCAAGGGGAAACAAGGCTAAGGCACGACAACGCACGGCTAGGCAATGCACGGCAAGGCAAGGAAAGGGTAACGCAAGGCAAGGCACTGTCAGGCGAGGGAAGGCTAATGCACGACAACGCAAGGCTAGGCAGTGCACGGCTAGGCAGGGAAAGAGTAACGGAAGGAAAGGAAGGCAAGGCAAAGCAAGGCAAGGCAAGTGTAACAAAAGGCACGGCACGGCAAGGGGAAACAAGGCGAAGGGACGGCAACGCACGGCTAGGCAATGCACGGCCAGGCAAGGAAAGGGTAACGCAAGGCAAGGCACGGTGAGGCAAGGCAAGGCTAATGCACGACAATACAAGGCTAGGCAATGCACGGAAGGCAAGCAAAGAGTAACGGAAGGCAAGGAATGCAAGGCAAAGCAAGGCAACGCAAGCAAGGCTATGGCAAGGTGAAAAAAGGCTAAGGCACGACAACGCAAGGCTAGGCAATGCACGGAAGGCAGGCAAAGAGTAACGGAAGGCAAGGAAGGCAAGGCAAAGCAAGGCAACGCAAGCAAGGCTATAGCAAGGTGAAACAAGGCTAAGGCACGACAACGCACGGCTAGGCAATGCACGGCAAGGCAAGGAAAGGGTAACGCAAGGCAAGGCACGGTCAGGCAAGGCAAGGCTAATGCACGACAACGCACGGCTAGGCAATGCACGGCAAGGCAAGGAAAGGGTAACGCAAGGCAAGGCACGGTCAGGCGAGGCAAGGCTAAGGAATGACAACGCAAGGCTAGACAATGCACGGAAGGCAAGCAAAGGGTAACGGAAGGCAAGGAATGCAAGGCAAAGCAAGGCAACGCAAGCAAGGCTATGGCAAGGTGAAAAAAGGCTAAAGCACGACAACGCAAGGCTACGCAATGCACTGAAGGCAAGCAAAGAGTAACGGAAGGCAAGGAAGGCCAGGGAAAGCAAGGCAAGGCAAGGGTAACGGAAGGAAAGGCACGGCAAGGGGAAACAAGGCTAAGGCACGACAACGCACGGCTAGGCAATGCACGGCAAGGCAAGGAAAGGGTAACGCAAGGCAAGGCACGGTGAGGCAAGGCAAGGCTAATGCACGACAACGCAGGGCTAGGCAATGCACGGCAAGGCAAGGAAAGGGTAACGCAAGGCAAGGCACGGTCAGGCGAGGCAAGGCTAAGGCACGACAACTCAAGGCTAGGCAATGCACGGAAGGCAAGCAAAGAGTAACGGAAGGCAAGGAAGGCAAGGGAAAGCAAGGGAAGGCAAGCGTAACAGAAGGAACGGCTCGGCAAGGGCAAACAAGGCTAAGGCACGGCAACGCACGGCTAGGCAATGCACGGCCAGCCAAGGAAAGGGTAACGCAAGGCAAGGCACGGTCAGGCAAGGCAAGGCTAATGCACGACAACGCAAGGCTAGGCAGTGCACGGTAAGGCAAGGAAAGAGTAACGGAAGGAAAGGAAGGCAAGGCAAATCCAGGCAAGGCAAGTGTAACAAAAGGCACGGCACGGCAAGGGGAAACAAGGCTAAGGCACGACAACGCACGGCTAGGCAATGCACGGCAACGCAAGGAAAGGGTAACGCAAGGCAAGGCACGGTCAGGCGAGGCAAGGCTAAGGCACGAAAACGCAAAGCTAGGCAATGCACGGAAGGTAAGCAAAGACTAACGGAAGGCAAGGAAAGCAAGGGAAAGCAAGGCAAGGTAAGGGTAAGGGAAGGAACGGCACGGCAAGGGGAAACCAGGCTAAGGCACGACAACGCACGGCTAGGCAATGCACGGCAAGGCAAGGAAAGGGTAACGCAAGGGAAGGCACGGTCAGACGAGGCAAGGCTAATGCACGACAACGCAAGGCTAGGCAGTGCACGGCTAGGCAGGGAAAGAGTAACGGAAGGAAAGGAAGGCAAGGCAAAGCAAGGCAAGGCAAGTGTAACAAAAGGCACGGCCCGGCAAGGGGAAACAAGGCGAAGGGACGGCAACGCACGGCTAGGCAATGCACGGCCAGGCAAGGAAAGGGTAACGGAAGGCAAGGCACGGTGAGGCAAGGCAAGGCTAATGCACGACAATACAAGGCTAGGCAATGCACGGAAGGCAAGCAAAGAGTAACGGAAGGCAAGGAATGCAAGGCAAAGCAAGGCAACGCAAGCAAGGCTATGGGAAGGTGAAAAAAGGCTAAGGCACGACAAAGCAAGGCTAGGCAATGCACGGAAGGCAAGCAAAGAGTAACGGAAGGCAAGGAAGGCAAGGCAAAGCAAGGCAACGCAAGCAAGGCTATGGCAAGGTGAAACAAGGCTAAGGCACGACAACGCAAGGCTAGGCAATGCACCGCAAGGCAAGGAAAGGGTAACGGAAGGCAAGGCACGGTGAGGCAAGGCAAGGCTAATGCACGACAACGCAGGGCTAGGCAATGCACGGCAAGGCAAGGAAAGGGTAACGCAAGGGAAGGCACGGTCAGACGAGGCAAGGCTAAGGCACGACAACGCAAGGCTAGGCAATGCACGGAAGGCAAGCAAAGAGTAACGGAAGGCAAGGAATGCAAGGCAAAGCAAGGCAACGCAAGCAAGGCTATGGCAAGGTGAAAAAAGGCTAAAGCACGACAACGCAAGGCTAGGCAATGCACGGAAGGCAAGCAAAGAGTAACGGAAGATAAGGAAGGCCAGGGAAAGCAAGGGAAGGCAAGGGTAACGGAAGGAAAGGCACGGCAAGGGCAAACAAGGCTAAGGCACGACAACGCACGGCTAGGCAATGAACGGCAAGGCAAGGAAAGGGTAACGCAAGGCAAGGCACGGTGAGGCAAGGCAAGGCTAATGCACGACAACGCACGGCTAGGCAATGCACGGCAAGGCAAGGAAAGGGTAACGCAAGGCAAGGCACGGTCAGGCGAGGCAAGGCTAAGGAATGACAACGCAAGGCTAGGCAATGCACGGAAGGCAAGCAAAGAGTAACGGAAGGCAAGGAATGCAAGGCAAAGCAAGGCAAGCAAGGCTATGGCAAGGTGAAAAAAGGCTAAGGCACGACAACGCAAGGCTAGGCAATGCACGGAAGGCAAGCAAAGAGTAACGGAAGGCAAGGAAGGCCAGGGAAAGCAAGGGAAGGCAAGGGTAACGGAAGGAAAGGCACGGCAAGGGCAAACAAGGCTAAGGCACGACAACGCACGGCTAGGCAATGAACGGCAAGGCAAGGAAAGGGTAACGCAAGGCAAGGCACGGTGAGGCAAGGCAAGGCTAATGCACGACAACGCACGGCTAGGCAATGCACGGCAAGGCAAGGAAAGGGTAACGCAAGGGAAGGCACGGTCAGACGAGGCAAGGTTAAGGCACGACAACGCAAGGCTAGGCAATGCACGGAAGGCAAGCAAAGAGGAACGGAAGGCAAGGAAGGCAAGGGAAAGCAAGGCAAGGCAAGGGTAACGGAAGGAAACGCACGGCAAGGGGAAACAAGGCTAAGGCACGACAACGCACGGCTAGGCAATGCACGGCAAGGCAAGGAAAGGGTAACGCAAGGGAAGGCACGGTGAGGCAAGGCAAGGCTAATGCACGACAACGCACGGCTAGGCAATGCACGGCAAGGCAAGGAAAGGGTAACGCACGGCAATGCACGGAAGGCAAGCAAAGAGTAACGGAAGGCAAGGAAGGCAAGGGAAAGCAAGGCAAGGCAAGGGTAACAGAAGGAACGGCTCGGCAAGGGGAAACAAGGCTAAGGGACGGCAACGCACGGCTAGGCAATGCACGGCCAGCCAAGGAAAGGGTAACGCAAGGCAAGGCACGGTCAGGCAAGGCAAGGCTAATGCACGACAACGCAAGGCTAGGCAGTGCATGGTAAGGCAAGGAAAGAGAAACGGAAGGAAAGGAAGGCAAGGCAAATCCAGGCAAGGCAAGTGTAACAAAAGGCACGGCACGGCAAGGGGAAACAAGGCTAAGGCACGACAACGCACGGCTAGGCAATGCACGGCAAGGCAAGGAAAGGGTAACGCAAGGCAAGGCACGGTGAGGCAAGGCAAGGCTAATGCACGACAACGCAGGGCTAGGCAATGCACGGCAAGGCAAGGAAAGGCTAACGCAAGGCAAGGCACGGTCAGGCGAGGCAAGGCTAAGGCACGACAACGCAAGGCTAGGCAATGCACGGAAGGCAAGCAAAGAGTAACGGAAAGCAAGGAAGGCAAGGGAAAGCAAGGGAAGACAAGGGTAACGGAAGGAAATGCACGGCAAGGGGAAACAAGGCTAAGGCACGACAACGCACGGCTAGGCAATGCACGGCAAGGCAAGGAAAGGGTAACGCAAGGCAAGGCACGGTGAGGCAAGGCAAGTCTAATGCACGACAACGCACGGCTAGGCAATGCACGGCAAGGCAAGCAAAGAGTAACGGAAGGCAAGGAATGCAAGGCAAAGCAAGGCAACGCAAGCAAGGCTATGGCAAGGTGAAAAAAGGCTAAGGCACGACAAAGCAAGGCTAGGCAATGCACGGAAGGCAAGCAAAGAGTAACGGAAGGCAAGGAAGGCAAGGCAAAGCAAGGCAACGCAAGCAAGGCTATAGCAAGGTGAAACAAGGCTAAGGCACGACAACGCACGGCTAGGCAATGCACGGCAAGGCAAGGAAAGGGTAACGCAAGGCAAGGCACGGTCAGGCGAGGCAAGGCTAAGGAACGACAACGCAAGGCTAGGCAATGCACGGAAGGCAAGCAAAGAGTAACGGAAGGCAAGGAATGAAAGGCAAAGCAAGGCAACGCAAGCAAGGCTATGGCAAGGTGAAAAAAGGCTAAAGCACGACAACGCAAGGCTACGCAATGCACGGAAGGCAAGCAAAGAGTAACGGAAGGCAAGGAAGGCCAGGGAAAGCAAGGGAAGGCAAGGGTAACGGAAGGAAAGGCACGGCAAGGGCAAACAAGGCTAAGGCACGACAACGCACGGCTAGGCAATGAACGGCAAGGCAAGGAAAGGGTAACGCAAGGCAAGGCACGGTGAGGCAAGGGAAGGCTAATGCACGACAAAGCACGGCTAGGCAATGCACGGCAAGGCAAGGAAAGGGTAACCCAAGGCAAGGCACCGTCAGGCGAGGCAAGGCTAAGGAATGACAACGCAAGGCTAGACAATGCACGGAAGGCAAGCAAAGAGTAACGGAAGGCAAGGAATGCAAGGCAAAGCAAGGCAACGCAAGCAAGGCTATGGCAAGGTGAAAAAAGGCTAAAGCACGACAACGCAAGGCTACTCAATGCACGGAAGGCAAGCAAAGAGTAACGGAAGGCAAGGAAGGCCAGGGAAAGCAAGGGAAGGCAAGGGTAACGGAAGGAAAGGCACGGCAAGGGGAAACAAGGCTAAGGCACGACAACGCACGGCTAGGCAATGCACGGCAAGGCAAGGAAAGGGTAACGCAAGGCAAGGCACGGTGAGGCAAGGCAAGGCTAATGCACGACAACGCAGGGCTAGGCAATGCACGGCAAGGCAAGGAAAGGGTAACGCAAGGGAAGGCACGGTCAGACGAGGCAAGGCTAAGGCACGACAACGCAAGGCTAGGCAATGCACGGAAGGCAAGCAAAGAGGAACGGAAGGCAAGGAAGGCAAGGGAAAGCAAGGCAAGGCAAGGGTAACGGAAGGAAACGCACGGCAAGGGGAAACAAGGCTAAGGCACGACAACGCACGGCTAGGCAATGCACGGCAAGGCAAGGAAAGGGTAACGCAAGGCAAGGCACGGTGAGGCAAGGCAAGGCTAATGCACGACAACGCAGGGCTAGGCAATGCACGGCAAGGCAAGGAAAGGGTAACGCAAGGCAAGGCACGGTCAGACGAGGCAAGGCTAAGGCACGACAACGCAAGGCTAGGCAATGCACGGAAGGCAAGCAAAGAGTAACGGAAGGCAAGGAAGGCAAGGGAAAGCAAGGCAAGGCAAGGGTAACGGAAGGAAACGCACGGCAAGGGGAAACAAGGCTAAGGCACGACAACGCACGGCTAGGCAATGCACGGCAAGGCAAGGAAAGGGTAACGCAAGGCAAGGCACGGTCAGGCGAGGCAAGGCTAAGGAACGACAACGCAAGGCTAGACAATGCACGGAAGGCAAGCAAAGAGTAACGGAAGGCAAGGAATGCAAGGCAAAGCAAGGCAACGCAAGCAAGGCTATGGCAAGGTGAAAAAAGGCTAAAGCACGACAACGCAAGGCTACGCAATGCACGGAAGGCAAGCAAAGAGTAACGGAAGGAAAGGAAGGCCAGGGAAAGCACGGCAAGGCAAGGGTAACGGAAGGAAAGGCACGGCAAGGGGAAACAAGGCTAAGGCACGACAACGCACGGCTAGGCAATGAACGGCAAGGCAAGGAAAGGGTAACGCAAGGCAAGGCACGGTGAGGCAAGGCAAGGCTAATGCACGACAACGCAAGGCTAGGCAATGCACGGAAGGCAAGGAAAGAGGAACGGAAGGCAAGGAAGGGAAGGCAAAGCAAGGCAACGCACGCAAGAATATAGCAAGGTGAAACAAGGCTATGGCACGACAACGCACGGCTAGGCAATGCACGGAAGGCAAGCAAAGAGTAACGGAAGGCAAGGAAGGCAAGGCAAAGCAAGGCAACGCAAGCAAGGCTATAGCAAGGTGAAACAAGGCTATGGCACGACAACGCACGGCTAGGCAATGCACGGCAAGGCAAGGAAAGGGTAACGGAAGGAAAGGAAGGCAAGGCAAATCCAGGCAAGGCAAGTGTAACAAAAGGCACGGCACGGCAAGGGGAAACAAGGCTAAGGCACGACAACGCACGGCTAGGCAATGCACGGCAAGGCAAGGAAAGGGTAAGGCAAGGCAAGGCACGGTGAGGCAAGGCAAGGCTAATGCACGACAACGCACGGCTAGGCAATGCACGGCAAGGCAAGGAAAGGCTAACGCAAGGCAAGGCACGGTCAGGCGAGGCAAGGCTAAGGCACGACAACGCAAGGCTAGGCAATGCACGGAAGGCAAGCAAAGAGTAACGGAAGGCAAGGAAGGCAAGGGAAAGCAAGGCAAGGCAAGGGTAACGGAAGGAACGGCACGGCAAGGGGAAACAAGGCTAAGGCACGACAACGCAGGACTAGGCAATGCACGGCAAGGCAAGGAAAGGGTAACGCAAGGCAAGGCACTGTCAGGCGAGGGAAGGCTAATGCACGACAACGCAAGGCTAGGCAGTGCACGGCTAGGCAGGGAAAGAGTAACGGAAGGAAAGGAAGGCAAGGCAAAGCAAGGCAAGGCAAGTGTAACAAAAGGCACGGCACGGCAAGGGGAAACAAAGCGAAGGGACGGCAACGCATGGCTAGGCAATGCACGGCCAGGCAAGGAAAGGGTAACGCAAGGCAAGGCACGGTGAGGCAAGGCAAGGCTAATGCACGACAATACAAGGCTAGGCAATGCACGGAAGGCAAGCAAAGAGTAACGGAAGGCAAGGAATGCAAGGCAAAGCAAGGCAACGCAAGCAAGGCTATGGCAAGGTGAAAAAAGGCTAAGGCACGACAACGCAAGGCTAGGCAATGCACGGAAGGCAAGCAAAGAGTAACGGAAGGCAAGGAAGGCAAGGCAAAGCAAGGCAACGCAAGCAAGGCTATAGCAAGGTGAAACAAGGCTAAGGCACGACAACGCACGGCTAGGCAATGCACGGCAAGGCAAGGAAAGGGTAACGCAAGGCAAGGCACGGTCAGGCAAGGCAAGGCTAATGCACGACAACGCACGGCTAGGCAATGCACGGCAAGGCAAGGAAAGGGTAACGCAAGGCAAGGCACGGTCAGGCGAGGCAAGGCTAAGGAACGACAACGCAAGGCTAGACAATGCACGGAAGGCAAGCAAAGAGTAACGGAAGGCAAGGAATGCAAGGCAAAGCAAGGCAACGCAAGCAAGGCTATGGCAAGGTGAAAAAAGGCTAAAGCACGACAACGCAAGGCTACGCAATGCACTGAAGGCAAGCAAAGAGTAACGGAAGGCAAGGAAGGCCAGGGAAAGCAAGGCAAGGCAAGGGTAACGGAAGGAAACGCACGGCAAGGGGAAACAAGGCTAAGGCACGACAACGCACGGCTAGGCAATGAACGGCAAGGCAAGGAAAGGGTAACGCAAGGCAAGGCACGGTGAGGCAAGGCAAGGCTAATGCACGACAACGCAGGGCTAGGCAATGCACGGCAAGGCAAGGAAAGGGTAACGCAAGGGAAGGCACGGTCAGACGAGGCAAGGCTAAGGCACGACAACGCAAGGCTAGGCAATGCACGGAAGGCAAGCAAAGAGGAACGGAAGGCAAGGAAGGCAAGGGAAAGCAAGGGAAGGCAAGCGTAACAAAAGGAACGGCTCGGCAACGGCAAACAAGGCTAAGGCACGGCAACCCACGGCTAGGCAATGCACGGCCAGCCAAGGAAAGGGTAACGCAAGGCAAGGCACGGTCAGGCAAGGCAAGGCTAATGCACGACAACGCAAGGCTTGGCAGTGCACGGTAAGGCAAGGAAAGAGTAACGGAAGGAAAGGAAGGCAAGGCAAATCCAGGCAAGGCAAGTCTAACAAAAGGCACGGCACCGCAAGGGGAAACAAGGCTAAGGCACGACAACGCAGGGCTAGGCAATGCACGGCAACGCAAGGAAAGGGGAACGCAAGGCAAGGAACTGTCAGGCGAGGCAAGGCTAAGACACGACAACGCAAAGCTAGGCAATGCACGGAAGGTAAGCAAAGACAAACGAAAGGCAAGGAAAGCAAGGGAAAGCAAGGCAAGGTAACGGTAGGGGAAGGAACGGCACGGCAAGGGGAAACCAGGCTAAGGCACGACAACGCACGGCTAGGCAATGCACCGCAAGGCAAGGAAAGGGTAACGCAAGGGAAGGCACGGTCAGACGAGGCAAGGCTAATGCACGACAACGCAAGGCTGGGCAGTGCACGGTTAGGAAGTGAAAGAGTAACGGAAGGAAAGGAAGGCAAGGCAAAGCAAGGCAAGGCAAGTGTAACAAAAGGCACGGCACGGCAAGGGGAAACAAGGGGAAGGGACGGCAACGCACGGCTAGGCAATGCACGGCCAGGCAAGGAAAGGGTAACGGAAGGCAAGGCACGGTGAGGCAAGGCAAGGCTAATGCACGACCCTACAAGGCTAGGCAATGCACGGAAGGCAAGCAAAGAATAACGGAAGGCAAGGAATGCAAGGCAAAACAAGGCAACGCAAGCTAGGCTATGGCAAGGTGAAAAAAGGCTAAGGCACGACAAAGCAAGGCTAGGCAATGCACGGAAGGCAAGCAAAGAGTAACGGAAGGCAAGGAAGGCAAGGCAAAGCAAGGCAACGCAAGCAAGGCTATGGCAAGGTGAAACAAGGCTAAGGCACGACAACGCACGGCTAGGCAATGCACCGCAAGGCAAGGAAAGGGTAACGCAAGGCAAGGCACGGTCAGGCAAGGCAAGGCTAAGGCACGACAACGCACGGCTAGGCAATGCACGGCAAGGCAAGGAAAGGGTAACGCAAGGCAAGGCACGGTCAGGCGAGGCAAGGCTAAGGAACGACAACGCAAGGCTAGACAATGCACGGAAGGCAAGCAAAGAGTAACGGAAGGCAAGGAATGCAAGGCAAAGCAAGGCAACGCAAGCAAGGCTATGGCAAGGTGAAAAAAGGCTAAAGCACGACAACGCAAGACTACGCAATGCACGGAAGGCAAGCAAAGAGTAACGGAAGGCAAGGAAGGCCAGGGAAAGCAAGGGAAGGCAAGGGTAACGGAAGGAAAGGCACGGCAAGGGCAAACAAGGCTAAGGCACGACAACGCACGGCTAGGCAATGAACGGCAAGGCAAGGAAAGGGTAACGCAAGGCAAGGCACGGTGAGGCAAGGCAAGGCTAATGCACGACAACGCACGGCTAGGCAATGCACGGCAAGGCAAGGAAAGGGTAACGCAAGGCAAGGCACGGTCAGGCGAGGCAAGGCTAAGGAATGACAACGCAAGGCTAGACAATGCACGGAAGGCAAGCAAAGAGTAACGGAAGGCAAGGAATGCAAGGCAAAGCAAGGCAACGCAAGCAAGGCTATGGCAAGGTGAAAAAAGGCTAAAGCACGACAACGCAAGGCTACGCAATGCACGGAAGGCAAGCAAAGAGTAACGGAAGGCAAGGAAGGCCAGGGAAAGCAAGGGAAGGCAAGGGTAACGGAAGGAAAGGCACGGCAAGGGCAAACAAGGCTAAGGCACGACAACGCACGGCTAGGCAATGAACGGCAAGGCAAGGAAAGGGTAACGCAAGGCAAGGCACGGTGAGGCAAGGCAAGGCTAATGCACGACAACGCAGGGCTAGGCAATGCACGGCAAGGCAAGGAAAGGGTAACGCAAGGGAAGGCACGGTCAGACGAGGCAAGGCTAAGGCACGACAACGCAAGGCTAGGCAATGCACGGAAGGCAAGCAAAGAGTAACGGAAGGCAAGGAAGGCAAGGGAAAGCAAGGCAAGGCAAGGGTAACGGAAGGAAACGCACGGCAAGGGGAAACAAGGCTAAGGCACGACAACGCACGGCTAGGCAATGCACGGCAAGGCAAGGAAAGGGTAACGCAAGGCAAGGCACGGTGAGCCAAGGCAAGGCTAATGCACGACAACGCACGGCTAGGCAATGCACGGCAAGGCAAGGAAAGGGTAACGCAAGGGAAGGCACGGTCAGACGAGGCAAGGCTAAGGCACGACAACGCAAGGCTAGGCAATGCCCGGAAGGCAAGCAAAGAGTAACGGAAGGCAAGGAAGGCAAGGGAAAGCAAGGCAAGGCAAGGGTAACAGAAGGAACGGCTCGGCAAGGGGAAACAAGGCTAAGGGACGGCAACGCACGGCTAGGCAATGCACGGCCAGCCAAGGAAAGGGTAACGCAAGGCAAGGCACGGTCAGGCAAGGCAAGGCTAATGCACGACAACGCAAGGCTAGGCAGTGCACGGTAAGGCAAGGAAAGAGAAACGGAAGGAAAGGAAGGCAAGGCAAATCCAGGCAAGGCAAGTGTAACAAAAGGCACGGCACGGCAAGGGGAAACAAGGCTAAGGCACGACAACGCACGGCTAGGCAATGCACGGCAAGGCAAGGAAAGGGTAACGCAAGGCAAGGCACGGTGAGGCAAGGCAAGGCTAATGCACGACAACGCACGGCTAGGCAATGCACGGCAAGGCAAGGAAAGGCTAACGCAAGGCAAGGCACGGTCAGGCGAGGCAAGGCTAAGGCACGACAACGCAAGGCTAGGCAATGCACGGAAGGCAAGCAAAGAGTAACGGAAAGCAAGGAAGGCAAGGGAAAGCAAGGGAAGACAAGGGTAACGGAAGGAAATGCAAGGCAAGGAGAAACAAGGCTAAGGCACGACAACGCACGGCTAGGCAATGAACGGCAAGGCAAGGAAAGGGTAACGCAAGGCAAGGCACGGTGAGGCAAGGCAAGGCTAATGCACGACAAGGCACGGCAGGGCAATGCACGGCAAGGCAAGGAAAGGGTAACGCAAGGCAAGGCACGGTGAGGCAAGGCAAGGCTAATGCACGACAACGCACGGCTAGGCAATGCACGGCAAGGCAAGGAAAGGCTAACGCAAGGCAAGGCACGGTCAGGCGAGGCAAGGCTAAGGCACGACAACGCAAGGCTAGGCAATGCACGGAAGGCAAGCAAAGAGTAACGGAAAGCAAGGAAGGCAAGGGAAAGCAAGGCAAGGCAAGGGTAACGGAAGGAAACGCACGGCAAGGGGAAACAAGGCTAAGGCACGACAACGCACGGCTAGGCAATGCACGGCAAGGCAAGGAAAGGGTAACGCAAGGGAAGGCACGGTCAGACGAGGCAAGGCTAAGGAACGACAACGCAAGGCTAGACAATGCACGGAAGGCAAGCAAAGAGTAACGGAAGGCAAGGAATGCAAGGCAAAGCAAGGCAACGCAAGCAAGGCTATGGCAAGGTGAAAAAAGGCTAAGGCACGACAACGCAAGGCTAGGCAATGCACGGAAGGCAAGCAAAGAGTAACGGAAGGCAAGGAAGGCAAGGCAAAGCAAGGCAACGCAAGCAAGGCTATAGCAAGGTGAAACAAGGCTAAGGCACGACAACGCACGGCTAGGCAATGCACGGCAAGGCAAGGAAAGGGTAACGCAAGGCAAGGCACGGTGAGGCAAGGCAAGGCTAATGCACGACAACGCACGGCTAGGCAATGCACGGCAAGGCAAGGAAAGGGTAACGCAAGGCAAGGCACGGTCAGGCGAGGCAAGGCTAAGGAACGACAACGCAAGGCTAGACAATGCACGGAAGGCAAGCAAAGAGTAACGGAAGGCAAGGAATGCAAGGCAAAGCAAGGCAACGCAAGGAAGGCTATGGCAAGGTGAAAAAAGGCTAAAGCACGACAACGCAAGGCTAGGCAATGCACGGAAGGCAAGCAAAGAGTAACGGAAGGCAAGGAAGGCCAGGGAAAGCAAGGCAAGGCAAGGGTAACGGAAGGAAAGGCACGGCAAGGGGAAACAAGGCTAAGGCACGACAACGCACGGCTAGGCAATGAACGGCAAGGCAAGGAAAGGGTAACGCAAGGCAAGGCACGGTGAGGCAAGGCAAGGCTAATGCACGACAACGCAGGGCTAGGCAATGCACGGCAAGGCAAGGAAAGGGTAACGCAAGGCAAGGCACGGTCAGGCGAGGCAAGGCTAAGGAACAACAACTCAAGGCTAGGCAATGCACGGAAGGCAAGCAAAGAGGAACGGAAGGCAAGGAAGGCAAGGGAAAGCAAGGGAAGGCAAGCGTAACAGAAGGAACGGCTCGGCAAGGGCAAACAAGGCTAAGGCACGGCAACGCACGGCTAGGCAATGCACGGCCAGCCAAGGAAAGGGTAACGCAAGGCAAGGCACGGTCAGGCAAGGCAAGGCTAATGCACGACAACGCAAGGCTAGGCAGTGCACGGTAAGGCAAGGAAAGAGTAACGGAAGGAAAGGAAGGCAAGGCAAATCCAGGCAAGGCAAGTGTAACAAAAGGCACGGCACGGCAAGGGGAAACAAGGCTAAGGCACGACAACGCAGGGCTAGGCAATGCACGGCAACGCAAGGAAAGGGTAACGCAAGGCAAGGAACTGTCAGGCGAGGCAAGGCTAAGGCACGACAACGCAAGGCTAGGCAATGCACGGAAGGTAAGCAAAGAGAAACGTAAGGCAAGGAAAGCAAGGGAAAGCAAGGCAAGGTAACGGTAGGGGAAGGAACGGCACGGCAAGGGGAAACCAACCTAAGGCACGACAACGCACGGCTAGGCAATGCACGGCAAGGCAAGGAAAGGGTAACGCAAGGCAAGGCACGGTGAGGCAAGGCAAGGCTAATGCACGACAACGCAGGGCTAGGCAATGCACGGCAAGGCAAGGAAAGGGTAACGCAAGGGAAGGCACGGTCAGACGAGGCAAGGCTAAGGCACGACAACGCAAGGCTAGGCAATGCACGGAAGGCAAGCAAAGAGGAACGGAAGGCAAGGAAGGCAAGGGAAAGCAAGGCAAGGCAAGGGTAACGGAAGGCACGGCAAGGGGAAACAAGGCTAAGGCACGACAACGCACGGCTAGGCAATGCACGGCAAGGCAAGGAAAGGGTAACGCAAGGCAAGGCACGGTGAGGCAAGGCAAGGCTAATGCACGACAACGCACGGCTAGGCAATGCACGGCAAGGCAAGGAAAGGGTAACGCAAGGGAAGGCACGGTCAGACGAGGCAAGGATAAGGCACGACAACGCAAGGCTAGGCAATGCACGGAAGGCAAGCAAAGAGTAACGGAAGGCAAGGAAGGCAAGGGAAAGCAAGGCAAGGCAAGGCAAGGGTAACAGAAGGAACGGCTCGGCAAGGGGAAACAAGGCTAAGGGACGGCAACGCACGGCTAGGCAATGCACGGCCAGCCAAGGAAAGGGTAACGCAAGGCAAGGCACTGTCAGGCAAGGCAAGTCTAATGCACGACAACGCAAGGCTAGGCAGTGCACGGTAAGGCAAGGAAAGAGAAACGGAAGGAAAGGAAGGCAAGGCAAATCCAGGCAAGGCAAGTGTAACAAAAGGCACGGCACGGCAAGGGGAAACCAGGCTAAGTCACGACAACGCACGGCTAGGCAATGCACGGCAAGGCAAGGAAAGGGTAACGCAAGGCAAGGCACGGTGAGGCAAGGCAAGGCTAATGCACGACAACGCACGGCTAGGCAATGCACGGCAAGGTAAGGAAAGGGTAACGCAAGGGAAGGCACGGTCAGGCGAGGCAAGGCTAAGGCACGACAACGCAAGGCTAGGCAATGCACGGAAGGCAAGCAAAGAGTAACGGAAGGCAAGGAAGGCAAGGGAAAGCAAGACAAGGCAAGGGTAACGGAAGGAAACACACGGCAAGGGGAAACAAGGCTAAGGCACGACAACGCACGGCTAGGCAATGCACGGCAAGGCAAGGAAAGGGTAACGCAAGGCAAGGCACGGTGAGGCAAGGCAAGGCTAATGCACGACAACGCACGTCTAGGCAATGCACGGCAAGGCAAGGAAAGGGTAACGCAAGGGAAGGCACGGTCAGACGAGGCAAGGCTAAGGCACGACAACGCAAGGCTAGGCAGTGCACGGTAAGGCAAGGAAAGAGTAACGGAAGGAAAGGAAGGCAAGGCAAAGCAAGGCAAGGCAAGTGTAACAAAAGGCACGGCACGGCAAGGGGAAACAAGGCGAAGGGACGGCAACGCACGGCTAGGCAATGCACGGCCAGGCAAGGAAAGGGTAACGGAAGGCAAGGCACGGTCAGGCAAGGCAAGGCTAATGCACGACAACGCAAGGCTAGGCAGTGCACGGTAAGGCAAGGAAAGAGTAACGGAAGGAAAGGAAGGCAAGGCAAAGCAAGGCAAGGCAAGTGTAACAAAAGGCACGGCACGGCAAGGGGAAACAAGGCGAAGGGACGGCAACGCACGGCTAGGCAATGCACGGCCAGGCAAGGAAAGGGTAACGCAAGGCAAGGCAGGGTGAGGCAAGGCAAGGCTAATGCACGACAATACAAGGCTAGGCAATGCACGGAAGGCAAGCAAAGAGTAACGGAAGGCAAGGAATGCAAGGCAAAGCAAGGCAACGCAAGCAAGGCTATGGCAAGGTGAAAAAAGGCTAAGGCACAACAACGCAAGGCTAGGCAATCCACGGAAGGCAAGCAAAGAGTAACGGAAGGCAAGGAAGGCAAGGAAAAGCAAGGCAACGCAAGCAAGGCTATAGCAAGGTGAAACAAGGCTAAGGCACGACAACGCACGGCTAGGCAATGCACGGCAAGGCAAGGAAAGGGTAACGCAAGGCAAGGCACGGTCAGGCAAGGCAAGGCAAATGCACGACAACGCACGGCTAGGCAATGCACGGCAAGGCAAGGAAAGGGTAACGCAAGGCAAGGCACGGTCAGGCGAGGCAAGGCTAAGGAACGACAACGCAAGGCTAGACAATGCACGGAAGGCAAGCAAAGAGTAACGGAAGGCAAGGAATGCAAGGCAAAGCAAGGCAACGCAAGCAAGGCTATGGCAAGGTGAAAAAAGGCTAAAGCACGACAACGCAAGGCTACGCAATGCACGGAAGGCAAGCAAAGAGTAACGGAAGGCAAGGAAGGCCAGGGAAAGCAAGGCAAGGCAAGGGTAACGGAAGGAAAGGCACGGCAAGGGGAAACAAGGCTAAGGCACGACAACGCACGGCTAGGCAATGCACGGCAAGGCAAGGAAAGGGTAACGCAAGGCAAGGCACGGTGAGGCAAGGCAAGGCTAATGCACGAAAACGCACGGCTAGGCAATGCACGGCAAGGCAAGGAAAGGGTAACGCAAGGGAAGGCACGGTCAGACGAGGCAAGGCTAAGGCACGACAACGCAAGGCTAGGCAATGCACGGAAGGCAAGCAAAGAGTAACGGAATGCAAGGAAGGCAAGGGAAAGCAAGGCAAGGCAAGGGTAACGGAAGGAACGGCACGGCAAGGGGAAACAAGGCTAAGGCACGACAACGCACGGCTAGGCAATGCACGGCCAGCCAAGGAAAGGGTAACGCAAGGCAAGGCACGGTCAGGCAAGGCAAGGCTAATGCACGACAACGCAAGGCTAGGCAGTGCACGGTAAGGCAAGGAAAGAGTAACGGAAGGAAAGGAAGGCAAGGCAAATCCAGGCAAGGCAAGTGTAACAAAAGGCACGTCACGGCAAGGGGAAACAAGGCTAAGGCACGACAACGCAAGGCTAGGCAATGCACGGAAGGCAAGCAAAGAGTAACGGATGGCAAGGAAGGCAAGGGAAAGCAAGGCAAGGCAAGGGTAACGGAAGGAACGGCACGGCAAGGGGAAACAAGGCTAAGGCACGACAACGCACGGCTAGGCAATGCACGGCAACGCAAGGAAAGGGTAACGCAAGGCAAGGAACTGTCAGGCGAGGCAAGGCTAAGGCACGACAACGCAAGGCTAGGCAATGCACGGAAGGTAAGCAAAGAGAAACGAAAGGCAAGGAAAGCAAGGGAAAGCAAGGCAAGGTAACGGTAGGGGAAGGAACGGCACGGCAGGCGAGGCAAGGCTAAGGCACGAGAACACAAGGCTAGGCAATGCACGGCAAGGCAAGGAAAGGGTAACGCAAGGGAAGGCACGGTCAGACGAGGCAAGGCTAAGGCTAATGCACGACAACGCAAGGCTAGGCAGTGCACGGCTAGGAAGGGAAAGAGTAACGGATGGAAAGGAAGGCAAGGCAAAGCAAGGCAAGGCAAGTGTAACAAAAGGCACGGCACGGCAAGGGGAAACAAGGCGAAGGGACGGCAACGCACGGCTAGGCAATGCACGGCCAGGCAAGGAAAGGGTAACGCAAGGCAAGGCACGGTGAGGCAAGGCAAGTCTAATGCACGACAACACACGGCTAGGCAATGCACGGAAGGCAAGCAAAGAGTAACGGAAGGCAAGGAATGCAAGGCAAAGCAAGGCAACGCAAGCTAGGCTATGGCAAGGTGAAAAAAGGCTAAGGCACGACAAAGCAAGGCTAGGCAATGCACGGAAGGCAAGCAAAGAGTAACGGAAGGCAAGGAAGGCAAGGCAAAGCAAGGCAACGCAAGCAAGGCTGTAGAAAGGTGAAACAAGGCTAAGGCACGACAACGCACGGCTAGGCAATGCACGGCAAGGCAAGGAAAGGGTAACGCAAGGCAAGGCACGGTCAGGCGAGGCAAGGCTAAGGAACGACAACGCAAGGCTAGGCAATGCACGGAAGGCAAGCAAAGAGTAACGGAAGGCAAGGAATGCAAGGCAAAGCAAGGCAACGCAAGCAAGGCTATGGCAAGGTGAAAAAAGGCTAAAGCACGACAACGCAAGGCTACGCAATGCACGGAAGGCAAGCAAAGAGTAACGGAAGGCAAGGAAGGCCAGGGAAAGCAAGGGAAGGCAAGGGTAACGGAAGGAAAGGCACGGCAAGGGGAAACAAGGCTAAGGCACGACAACGCACGGCTAGGCAATGCACGGCAAGGCAAGGAAAGGGTAACGCAAGGCAAGGCACGGTGAGGCAAGGCAAGGCTAATGCACGACAACGCACGGCTAGGCAATGCACGGCAAGGCAAGGAAAGGGTAACGCAAGGCAAGGCACGGTCAGGCGAGGCAAGGCTAAGGAATGACAACGCAAGGCTAGACAATGCACGGAAGGCAAGCAAAGAGTAACGGAAGGCAAGGAATGCAAGGCAAAGCAAGGCAACGCAAGCAAGGCTATGGCAAGGTGAAAAAAGGCTAAAGCACGACAACGCAAGGCTACTCAATGCACGGAAGGCAAGCAAAGAGTAACGGAAGGCAAGGAAGGCCAGGGAAAGCAAGGGAAGGCAAGGGTAACGGAAGGAAAGGCACGGCAAGGGGAAACAAGGCTAAGGCACGACAACGCACGGCTAGGCAATGAACGGCAAGGCAAGGAAAGGGTAACGCAAGGCAAGGCACGGTGAGGCAAGGCAAGGCTAATGCACGACAACGCAGGGCTAGGCAATGCACGGCAAGGCAAGGAAAGGGTAACGCAAGGGAAGGCACGGTCAGACGAGGCAAGGCTAAGGCACGACAACGCAAGGCTAGGCAATGCACGGAAGGCAAGCAAAGAGGAACGGAAGGCAAGGAAGGCAAGGGAAAGCAAGGCAAGGCAAGGGTAACGGAAGGAAACGCACGGCAAGGGGAAACAAGGCTAAGGCACGACAACGCACGGCTAGGCAATGCACGGCAAGGCAAGGAAAGGGTAACGCAAGGCAAGGCACGGTGAGGCAAGGCAAGGCTAATGCACGACAACGCAGGGCTAGGCAATGCACGGCAAGGCAAGGAAAGGGTAACGCAAGGGAAGGCACGGTCAGACGAGGCAAGGCTAAGGCACGACAACGCAAGGCTAGACAATGCACGGAAGGCAAGCAAAGAGTAACGGAAGGCAAGGAAGGCAAGGGAAAGCAAGGCAAGGCAAGGGTAACGGAAGGAAACGCACGGCAAAGGGAAACAAGGCTAAGGCACGACAACGCACGGCTAGGCAATGCACGGCAAGGCAAGGAAAGGGTAACGCAAGGCAAGGCACGGTCAGGCGAGGCAAGGCTAAGGAACGACAACGCAAGGCTAGACAATGCACGGAAGGCAAGCAAAGAGTAACGGAAGGCAAGGAATGCAAGGCAAAGCAAGGCAACGCAAGCAAGGCTATGGCAAGGTGAAAAAAGGCTAAAGCACGACAACGCAAGGCTACGCAATGCACGGAAGGCAAGCAAAGAGGAACGGAAGGCAAGGAAGGCAAGGGAAAGCAAGGCAAGGCAAGGGTAACGGAAGGAAAGGCACGGCAAGGGGAAACAAGGCTAAGGCACGACAACGCACGGCTAGGCAATGAACGGCAAGGCAAGGAAAGGGTAACGCAAGGCAAGGCACGGTGAGGCAAGGCAAGGCTAATGCACGACAACGCACGGCTAGGCAATGCACGGCAAGGCAAGGAAAGGGTAACGCAAGGGAAGGCACGGTCAGACGAGGCAAGGCTAAGGCACGACAACGCAAGGCTAGGCAATGCACGGAAGGCAAGCAAAGAGGAACGGAATGCAAGGAAGGTAAGGGAAAGCAAGGGAAGGCAAGCATAACAAAAGGAACGGCTCGGCAAGGGCAAACAAGGCTAAGGCACGACAACGCACGGCTAGGCAATGCACGGCCAGCCAAGGAAAGGGTAACGCAAGGCAAGGCACGGTCAGGCAAGGCAAGGCTAATGCACGACAACGCAAGGCTAGGCAGTGCACGGTAAGGCAAGGAAAGAGTAACGGAAGGAAAGGAAGGCAAGGCAAATCCAGGCAAGGCAAGTGTAACAAAAGGCACGGCACGGCAAGGGGAAACAAGGCTAAGGCACGACAACGCAAGGCTAGGCAATGCACGGAAGGCAAGCAAAGAGTAACGGAAGGCAAGGAAGGCAAGGGAAAGCAAGGCAAGTCAAGGGTAACGGAAGGAACGGCAAGGCAAGGGGAAACAAGGCTAAGGCACGACAACGCACGGCTAGGCAATGCACGGCAAGGCAAGGAAAGGGTAACGCAAGGCAAGGCACGGTGAGGCAAGGCAAGGCTAAGGCACGACAACGCAAGGCTAGGCAATGCACGGAAGGTAAGCAAAGAGAAACGTAAGGCAAGGAAAGCAAGGGAAAGCAAGGCAAGGTAAGGGTAAGGGAAGGAACGGCACGGCAAGGGGAAACCAGGCTAAGGCACGACAACGCACGGCTAGGCAATGCACGGCAAGGCAAGGAAAGGGTAACGCAAGGGAAGGCACGGTCAGACGAGGCAAGGCTAAGGCACGACAACGCAAGGCTAGGCAGTGCACGGTTAGGAAGGGAAACAGTAACGGATGGAAAGGAAGGCAAGGCAAAGCAAGGCAAGGCAAGTGTAACAAAAGGCACGGCACGGCAAGGGGAAACAAGGCGAAGGGACGGCAACGCACGGCTAGGCAATGCACGGCCAGGCAAGGAAAGGGTAACGCAAGGCAAGGCACGGTGAGGCAAGGCAAGTCTAATGCACGACAACGCACGGCTAGGCAATGCACGGCAAGGCAAGCAAAGAGTAACGGAAGGCAAGGAATGCAAGGCAAAGCAAGGCAACGCAAGCAAGGCTATGGCAAGGTGAAAAAAGGCTAAGGCACGACAAAGCAAGGCTAGGCAATGCACGGAAGGCTAGGCAATGCACGGAAGGCAAGCAAAGAGTAACGGAAGGCAAGGAAGGCAAGGCAAAGCAAGGCAACGCAAGCAAGGCTATGGCAAGGTGAAACAAGGCTAAGGCACGACAACGCACGGCTAGGCAATGCACGGCAAGGCAAGGAAAGTGTAACGCAAGGCAAGGCACGGTCAGGCGAGGCAAGGCTAAGGAACGACAACGCAAGGCTAGACAATGCACGGAAGGCAAGCAAAGAGTAACGGAAGGCAAGGAATGCAAGGCAAAGCAAGGCAACGCAAGCAAGGCTATGGCAAGGTGAAAAAAGTCTAAAGCACGACAACGCAAGTCTACGCAATGCACGGAAGGCAAGCAAAGAGTAACGGAAGGCAAGGAAGGCCAGGGAAAGCAAGGCAAGGCAAGGGTAACGGAAGGAAAGGCACGGCAAGGGGAAACAAGGCTAAGGCACGACAACGCACGGCTAGGCAATGCACGGCAAGGCAAGGAAAGGGTAACGCAAGGCAAGGCACGGTGAGGCAAGGCAAGGCTAATGCACGACAACGCACGGCTAGGCAATGCACGGCAAGGCAAGGAAAGGGTAACGCAAGGCAAGGCACGGTCAGGCGAGGCAAGGCTAAGGAATGACAACGCAAGGCTAGACAATGCACGGAAGGCAAGCAAAGAGTAACGGAAGGCAAGGAATGCAAGGCAAAGCAAGGCAACGCAAGCAAGGCTATGGCAAGGTGAAAAAAGGCTAAAGCACGACAACGCAAGGCTACGCAATGCACGGAAGGCAAGCAAAGAGTAACGGAAGGCAAGGAAGGCCAGGGAAAGCAAGGGAAGGCAAGGGTAACGGAAGGAAAGGCACGGCAAGGGGAAACAAGGCTAAGGCACGACAACGCACGGCTAGGCAATGCACGGCAAGGCAAGGAAAGGGTAACGCAAGGCAAGGCACGGTGAGGCAAGGCAAGGCTAATGCACGACAACGCAGGGCTAGGCAATGCACGGCAAGGCAAGGAAAGGGTAACGCAAGGGAAGGCACGGTCAGACGAGGCAAGGCTAAGGCACGACAACGCAAGGCTAGGCAATGCACGGAAGGCAAGCAAAGAGTAACGGAAGGCAAGGAAGGCAAGGGAAAGCAAGGCAAGGCAAGGGTAACGGAAGGAAACGCACGGCAAGGGGAAACAAGGCTAAGGCACGACAACGCACGGCTAGGCAATGAACGGCAAGGCAAGGAAAGGGTAACGCAAGGCAAGGCACGGTGAGGCAAGGCAAGGCTAATGCACGACAACGCAGGGCTAGGCAATGCACGGCAAGGCAAGGAAAGGGTAACGCAAGGGAAGGCACGGTCAGGCGAGGCAAGGCTAAGGCACGACAACGCAAGGCTAGACAATGCACGGAAGGCAAGCAAAGAGTAACGGAAGGCAAGGAAGGCAAGGGAAAGCAAGGCAAGGCAAGGGTAACGGAAGGAAACGCACGGCAAGGGGAAACAAGGCTAAGGCACGACAACGCACGGCTAGGCAATGCACGGCAAGGCAAGGAAAGGGTAACGCAAGGCAAGGCACGGTCAGGCGAGGCAAGGCTAAGGAACGACAACGCAAGGCTAGACAATGCACGGAAGGCAAGCAAAGAGTAACGGAAGGCAAGGAATGCAAGGCAAAGCAAGGCAACGCAAGCAAGGCTATGGCAAGGTGAAAAAAGGCTAAAGCACGACAACGCAAGGCTACGCAATGCACGGAAGGCAAGCAAAGAGTAACGGAAGGCAAGGAAGGCCAGGGAAAGCAAGGCAAGGCAAGGGTAACGGAAGGAAAGGCACGGCAAGGGGAAACAAGGCTAAGGCACGACAACGCACGGCTAGGCAATGAACGGCAAGGCAAGGAAAGGGTAACGCAAGGCAAGGCACGGTGAGGCAAGGCAAGGCTAATGCACGACAACGCAAGGCTAGGCAATGCACGGAAGGCAATCAAAGAGGAACGGAAGGCAAGGAAGGGAAGGCAAAGCAAGGCAACGCACGCAAGACTATAGCAAGGTGAAACAAGGCTATGGCACGACAACGCACGGCTAGGCAATGCACGGAAGGCAAGCAAAGAGTAACGGAAGGCAAGGAAGGCAAGGCAAAGCAAGGCAACGCAAGCAAGGCTATAGCAAGGTGAAACAAGGCTATGGCACGACAACGCACGGCTAGGCAATGCACGGCAAGGCAAGGAAAGGGTAACGCAAGGGAAGGCACGGTCAGGCGAGGCAAGGCTAAGGCACGACAACGCAAGGCTAGGCAATGCACGGAAGGCAAGCAAAGAGTAACGGAAGGCAAGGAAGGCAAGGGAAAGCAAGGCAAGGCAAGGGTAACAGAAGGAACGGCTCGGCAAGGGGAAACAAGGCTAAGGGACGGCAACGCACGGCTAGGCAATGCACGGCCAGGCAAGGAAAGTGTAACGCAAGGCAAGGCACGGTCAGGCAAGGCAAGGCTAATGCACGACAACGCAAGGCTAGGCAGTGCACGGTAAGGCAAGGAAAGAGTAACGGAAGGAAAGGAAGGCAAGGCAAATCCAGGCATGGCAAGTGTAACAAAAGGCACGGCACGGCAAGGGGAAACAAGGCTAAGGCACGACAACGCACGGCTAGGCAATGCACGGCAAGGCAAGGAAAGGGTAACGCAAAGCAAGGCACGGTGAGGCAAGGCAAGGCTAATGCACGACAACGCACGGCTAGGCAATGCACGGCAAGGCAAGGAAAGGCTAACGCAAGGCAAGGCACGGTCAGGCGAGGCAAGGCTAAGGCACGACAACGCAAGGCTAGGCAATGCACGGAAGGCAAGCAAAGAGTAACGGAAGGCAAGGAAGGCAAGGGAAAGCAAGGCAAGGCAAGGGTAACGGAAGGAACGGCACGGCAAGGGGAAACAAGGCTAAGGCACGACAACACAGGACTAGGAAATGCACGGCAAGGCAAGGAAAGGGTAACGCATGGCAAGGCACTGTCAGGCGAGGGAAGGCTAATGCACGACAACGCAAGGCTAGGCAGTGCACGGCTAGGCAGGGAAAGAGTAACGGAAGGAAAGGAAGGCAAGGCAAAGCAAGGCAAGGCAAGTGTAACAAAAGGCACGGCACGGCAAGGGGAAACAAAGCGAAGGGACGGCAACGCACGGCTAGGCAATGCACGGCCAGGCAAGGAAAGGCTAACGCAAGGCAAGGCACGGTGAGGCAAGGCAAGGCTAATGCACGACAATACAAGGCTAGGCAATGCACGGAAGGCAAGCAAAGAGTAACGGAAGGCAAGGAATGCAAGGCAAAGCAAGGCAACGCAAGCAAGGCTATGGCAAGGTGAAAAAAGGCTAAGGCACGACAACGCAAGGCTAGGCAATGCACGGAAGGCAGGCAAAGAGTAACGGAAAGCAAGGAAGGCAAGGCAAAGCAAGGCAACGCAAGCAAGGCTATAGCAAGGTGAAACAAGGCTAAGGCACGACAACGCACGGCTAGGCAATGCACGGCAAGGCAAGGAAAGGGTAACGCAAGGCAAGGCACGGTGAGGCAAGGCAAGGCTAATGCACGAAAACGCACGGCTAGGCAATGCACGGCAAGGCAAGGAAAGGGTAACGCAAGGCAAGGCACGGTCAGGCGAGGCAAGGCTAAGGAACGACAACGCAAGGCTAGACAATGCACGGAAGGCAAGCAAAGAGTAACGGAAGGCAAGGAATGCAAGGCAAAGCAAGGCAACGCAAGCAAGGCTATGGCAAGGTGAAAAAAGGCTAAAGCACGACAACGCAAGGCTAGGCAATGCACGGAAGGCAAGCAAAGAGTAACGGAAGGCAAGCAAGGCCAGGGAAAGCAAGGCAAGGCAAGGGTAACGGAAGGAAACGCACGGCAAGGGGAAACAAGGCTAAGGCACGACAACGCACGGCTAGGCA